>NC_069731.1:7393258-7555758 GCF_027358585.1 Pangasianodon hypophthalmus | reverse complement strand
CTACAGGGGCCTCTAACCCAGCGGTTGGCTTCACTTTCCCTTATCACACACACCCAGACACTAAGTGGTCTATGTTTCACAGGTATATACACAGATCTTTGAGCCATATTCATTAAATTCAAGGAAGTTCATCAGCAGTGTGTAAGTGTGATAGAATGGCCTGGCAGCACTAATGTGGTGAGGGCACAGGGTCATCAGAAACAGGAAGTGAGGAAAGCAGGAGTGACATCGTGAAACTAATTTGATTACAGGCCAGACAGATGACATATGGACAGGAGGATCTTGAAGGTAGGATACTTCTTTTTTTTTTCGGTGTAACACCAAATGTGGTGAAACAGTATAATAAACATGCATCTCAATATTATAATTTCTGTTATAATTTTAAATATAGACTTTCAGTTAACATCACACATTAGACACCATCTATCCATCCATTTTTCATACCACTTATCCTACACAGGGTCGTGGGGGACACTGTGGCCAGGGTGCCAACCCATCACAGGGCACAATCACACACACACTCACACACCACAGACAATTTTGGAAATGCCAGTCAGCCTACAACGCATGTCTTTGGACTGGGGGAGGAAACAAGAGTAACCGAAGGAATCCCCCGAAGCACGGGGAGAACATACAAACTCCACACACACACAGGGCAGATGCGGGATTTGAACCCCCACCCTGGAGGTGCGAGGAAACAGTGCTAACCACTAAGCTTCCGTGCCACCCCTCAACCACCAGCCAGCTATTTAAAAAACAAAAACAGCAAAAAATAAGCATAGAGGGGGAATATTGAAGAAAGAACCTGTTGTACTGTTAAAAAAAGGCAAGTGGCACAAATGAAAGGGTATTTAATAATGTTACATTTAGCTAGCTAGCAACCTATAGGCTAGGAGAAAAATAAGTTAACCCGCTGTTAAGCATAAGTTAACATAAGTAGATTGCAACACTTTACACAAATAACCTAAATTACACAAGTTAACTGGTGTGGTAAATGAATTCATAGTACAGTTAACTATTTAATTGAATTTAGCTAGCTAATTCAATAAGCTAGCTTGCTGATTGACAAAATAGTCAATGGTCGAGAAATTATATGCTCCATTGTAGGGTGTTTGAAGTGTATTTACATTATAGTTTTCCGTTCTAACAAAACTCAAGAAATACACTCACCTACAGATTTATTAGGATAGTCTGTACATTTGCTCATTCATACAATTATGTTCACATCAAACAACAGAATTGGGGAAAAAATGTGATTTCAGTGACTTGCTGGGCTGGTTTGAAAATTTCAGAAATGGCTGATCTCCTTGGATTTTCAGGCATAAAGAGTTTACACAGAATGGTGAGAAAATTGAAAAACAGAATGGTGAGAAAATTGAATGCTTTGTTGAGGAGAGAGGTCAGAGGAGAATGGCAAGATTGCTTTGAGCTAGAGTAACTCAAATAACCACTCTTTACAACCATGGTGAGCTGAAAGGCATCTCAGAGTGCACAATATGTTGAACCTTGATGCAGATGGGCTACAACAGCAGAAGATCACATCATATTCCATTTCTGGCAGTCAAAAAGAGGAATCAGAGGCTACAGTGGGCATAGTCTCACCGAAACTGGACAAGTAAAGATTGGAAAAAGACCAGGCGATCGTGTACAGGTGTTCCTAACAAAGTGACCAGTGAGTGTACATTTTTGATTGTCTATTGCAGTTACTGAGATGTAATTTTGAGAAGTCCCTCATCCACCAAACTTCCGTTGTGACTTTCTTTGAGGGGGTTTATATCTTATTGGGGGGGTAGTCATTTCCAAAGTCACCTGTAATTCACTCCACGGAGAAACTGTTAAATTATTATTATTATTATTATTATTATTATTATTATTATTAATTATTATTATTATTATTATTTACATAACCTTGTTAAAAGAAATCCTCTTTGCCGTCAGTGGAGAAATACTATTTTCTGAAAGCATAGTGTCATGGTTTCCTCTTCTTTTCATGGTTGCCATGGTGACCAACACTACATGCTGGTGTTTGTTTTCGTTTCTGTTCCGGTCCTGTCTCCGCCACGTCCTGTCATTGGTCTGTTGCCTGATGGTGTTCACCTGTTCTGTGTTTTGTTCTGATTATTTAGTCTGTTTATACAATGTTGTGTCAATGTCTCATTGTACAATTAGTCTGGGCCTTGTTTCCTTGTTTCCTGTTCTATGTTTGTTTGTATGTCAGATTTTGACTCTGGTCCCTGTTTCTTGATACTGTTTTATGGACTGCCCTGTACTAAGACTGTATGCTTGTGTTCTGACCAGACTCTGATCTTGGATTTGTCCCAATAAAAGCAGTACTGAGTTTACACACACTCTACATTACAGATAGTGTAGGGAAGTCATTAAATACTGATGACCAATTCAGGGGCATTAGCTACTATTCCCTTGTACTGTTCAGTATATTGTCATCCCCCAATATACACAACATGCAATACCTGGTCAGATCATGTGGCTTTATACTTGCTCATTGGGCTGACACTTTATGCAAAGCAACCTACAATTGTGACATTGAGGTTTAAGGGTGTTGTTCAAGAACCCAGCAAGTGACAGCTTGCTAGTACTGGTGTTTGAACTCCCAACCTTCCACTCAGTCGGCCAAAGCCTAAACCATTGTGCTAGCATAACCATGGTCTAGTGCATATTCATATTAATTAACACTGTTAATTATACTCATCCATGTCTTGCATGGACATCACTATTTGTCATCTCACCACGTCAACAGGGCGGTGTGACGCCACAGCCGCTAATGATGCAGGCAATCCGACGCATATGCTTTCATCAGCACTCATCCTATCATCCCTCACTTCCGCTCCGCTTTCCACGCTGCCACACTTTCCAGAAGCAAATCCCTTCCTACCAGGTGTCCACCGTTAGTATGACTGCATTAGAAAAGACTCTTAAGTCAGCCTTGTGCGTGATTGTGCACATGTGTGTGACGTACAAAGGGATAGAGGATCTTAGGATCTTAGGGTAGTCCTGGCTAAACTAGTTAAACATTTCCGGCTTCCCTCCATCCCCCACCCTGTTGTCGCTTGGCTTTCCCCTGACTAAGTTGAGTGGGCCGCAATACAAATAGCCAGAAGACTGTTTGTGGGAGGGCTCTGTGCGTCTGTGGAGACTGCTAAGAAGCTTACCGGGGTAGCCTGACCTAATGAGATTTCGTGGACAACATATCTGTCTATATATGTGTGTGTGTGTGTGTGTGTGTGTGTGTGTAAATCTGCATGTCACCTGTTGGCCTTTTGTGCTAAGGTGATGTCTGAATGTGTGTTTTGTGTCTTGGTTTGTTTGCATTCATCCTTGAAGGAATTCCCTCAGCTGAACCAGAGCTAATCCTAATCCCAGTGCTACGCCAGCAGAGGAAGTGTACTGTATCGCCACTCACACGTCACTGCTGTATTGGGATGACTACTTTTTTCCTCCTGCTGGCCAAGCAGTGTGATTCCATCAGCTTCTCAGCACATACACTCCTGAAACACACTTTAACAAGCCCTCATTATGTTTATAAGGACATTTTTATACACCCATAGAGCACCAGTTTTGAAATCTACTCCTAAGACCACCAAGACACTTTGAACAATGACAAAAGTGGCATTTGACCTAATTTGAGTTGAAAATTTTTACATAAAAGTGGGTTACACAACATTTCAGCATTCCAGGCCTTTTCCTCTCTGTACAGTTGTGGTCTGTTTGCTACGTCAACTCAATCTATTTCTCCCAGAACATTGGTCACGCTAGGGGTAGAATGAATCGTTGTGACTATCTGAGCTTCTCTGGGCATAAACAAACACACACACGCACATACACAAATTCACACAAGACATTCTCAGAAACTTTGCATAAGTGCATACTGGCTTTTGGTCACACTGTTGTCATCAGAGCCAAATTACCAATCATACACCAATGAGCATGATAGCATCTCAGCAGCAATCTCTCTTTCTTGCTCAGTTTCACACATATACATCATACTCTTCCCTTTTTGCTGTCTCTATCCCTCCATTTTCTTTTCAATTCTTCTTGTGTCATCCATTCACATTCGTTCACTGTTTACTTTAAAAAGTTGCTTGAGACTCTTTTCTGTGTTCTACTTTTGAAGACTTTGTTGGACTTTTTTGTTATACTCGGTGTGTGTGTGTGTGTCTGTGTGTGTGAGCGTGCACTGTCCCTTGTGCACTCAGCTAGATCAGAGTGCCTGCATCCAGGGAACAGCAAATACAAAATCTATATTGCATATTGACATTACCGCCGTGATGATAGCATGATCTGGAGAAGAAACGCAAACAGGCCCCAGATGGAACAGAATTCTTCCTCTATATTTCTCTCACAAAAACATTTTTAATATTTTGTTAAAATATTATTTTTATTATTTTTCCCTAAATGTGATTAACTGTTTTTGTTATCTAGCATCAAGGCTTTGTTTTTTTTTTCAGCACTAATAATGTCTCAAAGCTCTTATAAAGTACTTACCACAGCACTGTTGAATCCTTGATTCTGATTGGTTAGAAGGTGTGAAGGTGTTGAATTTTCCATAACAGCAGCTTGATATTTGCTGTGTAGTGCCAGCTGTAATTCAATTAATCAGGTTTGTATTAATGTGCTCATGTTGACACATTATCATATCTATCGTGACAGTTGATTCACATGGAATTGTATGATGGACGAACCGCATAATTTAACTATAATAATAAACAGATTTGTAAAGGTCATCAGGTTTTCCACCACAGGAAAGTCTTCAGGTCAGAGAACTGATTTCACGGTAAAACAGGAAGTCACTTGTTTCATGGACTTTCCATAACATTAAATGTAACAATAATTGGATAAAAGATATTGCGTGTCATTCCTGAATTAATAAAAACTGAAAACTGTGGTAAGAGGAATAAAACACTTTTGGGCATGCTGGTACTATCTATCTATCTATCTATATCTATATATCTATATATATCTATATATATATATATATATATATATACATATATATATATATATATATATGCATACATGTATATATAATATCTATATATACATACATACATACAGGGGCTACCCGACTCAAACTTCTTGGTCCTTGTGCTCTTGGCTATTGTCAAGAACAGGCAACACAGAGCATTGGTGCCCTCATAAAAATAGAATGTGGACTTTGCAGCATTATAAGAAACAAAATAACATCATATTAGCGTGCAGCACACACATAAGTCCCAGGGCTACCTGACTCAATGTGCATGGCACGTCACTTCCGCTAACATTTGGCGAGCATTTCTTATCTGTTCAGGCTGGCATTTAGTAAAGGTCATATGAGAACACAGGCTGCACACGGCAAGCTCAAATCATTGCTCCACTCCCTGGTTTTGTGTCTGTTTTACTTGGTGAACAATTCCTGTACAAACTTTTTTGGCAGCGTGGATAATGTAAACACGTGTGTTTGAGTCTCAATGGTACAAAGAGTGCTCGCTAAAATAGTTCTCTCCAACTTTCTAATTGACACTATAGATAGATAGATAGATAGATAGATAGATGTTTCCTTCAAGACATGTGTAACACACCTGGAGGAAATTGCTATCTGCCCTTTTCCATGCCCAGAGAATATGGCCAATTTTGCTCTCTTGACTCCTAGGCATGATTTACTTTGGCATCATTAGGATGATCTTCTGACAATATGGTAAATGCATTTCTGCTGCTGAGCTGTTGCATGAATTGTTGCCGAATGTCTTGCCAATGAGATAATATTTAATCCGTAATAATTAATCCGCCTAGCCACACCACACCTCAGCTGATGTGTGTAGTGCAGCAGGTGGTGTCAGAATGACTATCACATGCTATAGTTACAAATATTTTCAGTAGGAAGTCAATAGAAAGTAGGGTTTGTTTTCTTTTTCTTTTTCTTTTTCTTTCAACTACAAATAAATAACTAATAGCATGGACATGAAATCTACTTGTCCCAGGTGCCCAGGCAACTGATTTGTCCACCCGTGCTGCCTGTGAACATGTCTATGAAAAGGATTGACCCGATAGAGATGTTTTCTAGTTTTATAATGTTTGAATAAAAATAAATCTGATTCCACTGAACAAGTGGTAAAGTGTGTAGTAGGATGTAGTCCTCCCTTTAACACATAAATTATGTGTTTCCGAGGCATCTGGCTGAGCTTTTATCCATTTGGCTGTCTATGTGTGTAGCATGTGTGTTTGCGTGTGTGTTTGCGTGTGTGTGTGTGTGTGTGTGTGTGTGTGTGTGTGTGTGTGTGATTGAGGGGTCTCACTAGCTCCATTCAGAGAGTGGGTCTTTGTGAATATGACTCATAATTCTGATGACAAGAGTCTTTCCAGTGGAAAAAAATGACACAATGAAAAACAAAAAGAACAGAGCACCCCTCTTTTCTTTCAAATTCTCATACACACACACACAAAGTACAAAGCACAAATTCACACATACGCACATGGACTTAAACACTGGTCTGTGCACATCCTCCCACTACTTTTTCAATACGAAAATCATTGCTGAGTTGATTGGAACATATAACATCACTCGTAGTCTATTATGTGGAATATACCGTGTTTATTATACGTTCTTTTGTACACTCCGGACAGAAATATTTCTATTTTCTGACTAGCTAATAGTGTTACTCATTCATGGCTTTGACCATTTTAAGTGAGTACTTCTTGTCCCAGAGTGAGCATCCACAAACATACACCACAACCGACATTTTACCAAATGAAAATATCCTGAACGTAGTCAAATTTATTTAGTATTTCCTATTTTAAGATGACAATAAACCAAATATAAGATTATTAAATCTATTTTGAGACATTTTTACTCATTTTATTCTATTGGCAGATAATTTTGCTTCTTTCTAGAAATAAATGCTTAAAACGAACAAAATTATCTGACAATAGAACAAGACTATTTCGAACTTGAAATTTCAGCTTTAAGTAGGTTAGAGCTAGAAATAGGTTTCATGATCTTATATTTGGCTTATGGTAGATAAATTTGACTATATTCCAGATATTTTCACTTGTCATTTTTTTGCAGTGTAAGCTGCAATTTTAATTCCTACCATAACTCACATTATCCTCTGTGTGGAATCTGAAATTTCGGTTTATCGGGTTCTACTTACTGTATGCCTATTAGCTTTGTTTTTCGTTAAGCTGTCATGTGACCAGCAGGACACCAGAAAGAAAGGGGCAGTAATTAAAGACGAATGTGTAAGTGTAAAATATGTCAGGCTGTATTCAAATTGGCATACCAGGTATACTACTCATACTAAACCCTGCCCAAAAATGTACATGGTACACAGCATATGCACAATACAAATGACTAAAGTGAATGAAAGTTCTCTGCCATGAGAAATTCTTCAGAACAGATAACTTTGCACTTACCATTTTTTCAGTAACATGACAAGCTGCATTTTTGCATTTTATTAACTTGAAGAGGGAAAAAAGAGGCTGGTGAAGGAATGACTGTTTAAAGCTGCTGTAATGTAAGTGATAAAAGGAGCTAATGTGTTTTGAGGACATTCCACAACATTAAATGGAAAAAAATGCAAGACATTGTTGTTTAATAAATAAAAATGATTAGCATTGGCAAAATTGCAGTGGTATAAGAGGAATAAAACACTTCAGGAAACACTTTCATAGAAAAATAATTGACTACAGGTTAATATCACACCATCCCATTTCTCATGCTTTTCTTATAACAGCACATTCTGTCATGTTTAATTCATTCTTTATTTGAGCCATTTCATATTTTTTTCATCAAACCCTCTTTAATTCTGAACCAGATTTCTTGACATGTAACAGAAAATGAACTGTTTATTCTATTTGTGCCATTACTATGTTCCAAATGAATGCTAAAGCAGTTTTGTTGGCCTTAAAGCCTTTTTCTGTCACCTCATTTCATAGTTGTAGCCACTTTAACCACTAACCTTGAGCACATTTTTGAGTCACGTAACTGTGTAACTGTAATTCTGAAAGAACTGCATCCACAAGTGAATTCAACTGACATGTAGTCACATGACTGTGTAGTATACCAACTAATAATCCTCACACACGGCATACTATACTGAACCTACCACTGGAAATAGTGTATATACAGTATATACTTAGGCAATATACAGTATACAAGTACGCCATTTCAAACAAAGTCTAAGTGACATGCTTAAATAAATAATACTTATTTATTACAGACAATCTGCGATAACCCTCAAATCCCACACTGTCAACCCATTTTCCAGCTTAATTGCTATTACTATTATTTCTAATAATCAGTAGTAGTATGACAGTAATATCGGATATTGTCTGAGGATTATGCCTATATGTACTGTAGATAACCATATCAATAAAAAGCGATCCAATAGAAACAACAATGTAGTGTATTGGATTTAAAGTGTTTTAAATCTGGAGGTTTGCTATTTTTTAATTTAGCAGGTTAAGGAAAATAATCAGTGAGAGAAATTGATTTTGCAATTCATTTTCTTTTAGGTCTTCTGCATTTATTCCAAATCCAAAGTTAGCAATGACCCCTGACCTTTGCATTTGCATATGTCTATTTCCTGTCTGGATGAATGTTGCAAGACAAGAAAAAAAAAAAAAAAGGACAGAAAGTCAGTGTGTAGGTGTGTCTGAGAAACCCCACCTACACCCCACCTCCCAGTGTGTGTGTGTGTGTGTGTGTGTGTGTGTGTGTGTGTGGGTGGGTGTGTGTGTGTGTGTGTGTGCGCGTGTGTGTGTGGTGTGTGTGTTTCTCCGTGTTTCAAAATGTCTTCATACAGATTTGAAGGTATTGTCCATAGTATTGGTAAAGTGTGTGCGTGTGTGTGTGTGTGTGTGTGTTCATGGCTGCCTGTACCCTTATTTGGATATATTACAGAAATGGTTCACCATCTGACCACATTCATGTGATCAGTGCTGACATACCTGGGCAAAAGGGAAGTGGAGTTAGGTCATGAGTCTCTAGTGACACAGACACACACCTACATATTTTCGGTCTCTGGACTGAAAAGAACTGAAATAGCTACCACTCATATACACAGACACACACTCACACACACAGGGACACACATGGACACACATAGACACACATACATATACACAATCTGAAGGGTTGGATTGGAAGCCAGTCCAACTTGGTAATTATATGAATGGAAATTCTTCACCTATTTCAAAAAACCTGCTCTGTAATTATCTGTAAATATGTCTGATGTTAGCATGAGCTTAAATGGAGAATGCGAGGTGAATAGAGAACGCTTCAGTTCCTCAAACTGGAATAAACTTAGCACAGAATAATGACCATAAGGAAACACATCCTCTCTCTTTCTCTCTCTCTCTCTGACGTTCTCTGCCTCTCTTTCCTTTTTTTTTCCACCATGCCATGCATCACAAACGCTTCTGTCATACTCTTATTGTCTGTCTATGAGTTTGTGAAAAAAAAAATGATGGAAAGATGTTTGTTGCAATGGTGCAGTTTGTGGGTGGATAGGATGGCAGCTGGTGACTCCACTGTACTTTTCATACAATGTGTGAGTGTGTGCGTATGAGTGTGTGTGTGTGTGTGTGTGTGTGTGTGTGTGTGTGTGGATGAGGGGGTGGGTTACGCAGAATGGAAAGTGAACTGTGTCCACGTGACGTTCGCGGTGTTTCCAACTTTCACAAACCGAGGAACTGGAACCAACGATGACGAGATCTAACGACATCCTCAACTCTATGTCTCTTTCTCTCTCTCTCTCTCTCTCTCTCTCTCTCTCTCTCTCTCTCTCTCTATCTGGGTCACATGACAGGATGATGACAGGCTTTGTCTGGGCGGAGACTGTGTTGCTTTTTATGAATGAAACTCGTTGCTTACTCTGATTGAGATATTTCTGGGTGCATGCATGTGTGTGTTCAACCACAGCAGTTTCCTTCTCTTTTTTCCTGTGCTGATTCACCCTTCTCAATATAAAGCTCACCATGTGTTGTTTTTAACACGTTCCTTACCACAGCAGAGGTAACAGAGGCCAGAGAGAGAGAAAAAAGTGTACACAGAGACATAAAGGCACATACAAACACACACACACACTGTCTGAAGCTTCATTTACAGAGTTTGTCTGTATGTTCGCTCAGCGTGTCTATCTGTGTGTTGATAAAGCAGCATCCTGTTTCCAGTGGGGGCTTGTGTAACAGCTAACACAGTCCCCCATGACGACTGTGTCTGATTGTGTAAGGGGATGTCTTTGTACCTCTAGGAGAAAATGAGAAAACTACAGAGAGATCTCCATCTACCTGGTATTGAACTCTGGCTTTGAATGCAAGATAAACTTAAGCTCGCCCTCCTCATGAGCATTGAGCCTGGCCGTGTGTATGTGTGTGTGTGTACATGTTTTGATCTTGATGGGGACCAAATTTGCCCACAATGAGAGGAATAACTGACAGTTTTGACAGTTTTCCAGGATGAAATGCTTTTTTACAAAAACTGCAGCCTATACGCAAAATTCTAAATGAGCCAAAAGGATGTGTGTGTGTGTGTGCTTGTGCGTGTGTGTGTGTGAGAATTGAGAAATGAAGTGGGAAAGGCTGAGCACCCACTGTCTGCATCTGTCAGTATCAGTTTGTCTTTTTATTTTGATGTGTGTAGGATCTACTCACTCATGTATGCACTTATGTGTGTGTGTCTGCATCTGTATCTGTGTGTGTAGTTATAATGTGATGCCTTTTCAAGTGGACTGGGCTGACAGTCTTCAACAATTAATTTGAACGATTTCTCTCAAATAAAATAAAAAAGAATTAAGCCCAAATTTAGTAAAACATTAACATACTGAATACACATAAAAAAAGAGGTTACTTTAAGGGTATTTTGGATAGTTAATGTTTTTAGCTTACTAAAGGTAAGCTAAAGATTTAGAACTCTCTCTGAATGGGATACCTTCTGTTGTAGGGACGAATGAAAGAAACCCTTAGGGTCCCGGATTTGAGTGCACATACATACAGTAAGCGTTCATTTCATTCTGATCTTAAACCAGAGAATGCACCCATAACATAAGGAATGAGCAAAACACACTCAAATGATAGTCGATATTTACTTTATATCAATCATTAAATATTTTTAAGGAGGTAGGAAATAGGGAAACAAACAACGCCTTTACCATGTTCACTATACACCTGCCAGCCATTTTATTAAGAACAGTGTACTAATACTGGGTAGGACCCAACTTTGCTCTGAGAACAGCCTCAATCCTCCATGGTATGGATTCTAATATTCTAACATTCCTTTGAGATTCTGGTCCATGTGATTGCATCACGTAATTGCTGCAGATTTGTCAGCTGCACACTGATGCTGTGAATCTCCTGTAATACCAAATCCCAAAGGTGCTCTGTTGGATTAAGGTCTGGTGACTGGAGAGACCACTGAGATGTACTGAACTTTTGGACTTTTTGAATTTTGGACATAAAGGGATGCACATAGTCAGCAACAATACTCAGATAGGGTTTGACTTTCAAACAATGTGTCCAATGTGTGCAACATTCCCCACATCATTACACTACCACTACCAGTTGAGTCCATAGATTCATGCTGTCAGCATTAAATTCTGTCTCTACCATCTGCGTGTTGCAGCAGAAATTGAGATTCATCAGACCAGCTGAAGGTTTTCCAGTCTTCAATTGTCCATTTTTTTTAACCTATACCCACTGTAGCGTCAGATTCCTGTTTTTGGCCGACAGGAATGGAACATGATGATGTCTTCTGCTGTTGTAGTTCATCAGGATTCAACATATCATGCATTTTGAGATGCTTTTCTGCTCACGACAGTTGTAAAGAGTGGTTATTTAAGTAAACACAGCCTGAAAATCCCAGTAGATCTGCTGGGAAATACACCTTGGATGGGATTCCAGTCAATCACAAGACACCATGCACACACACACACATTCACACACTCATTCATAGCTAGGGGCAATTTAGAGTCACCAGTCTACTTAAAGTTGTTTTTGGAAGATGAGAGGAAACCAGAAAACCCAGAGGAATCCCACACAGACGCAGGGGAGTACAGTACATGCAAATCTCTGAGCAAAAATACTGGCATAAGTTGTGCAGAGATATTACAGTTAACAAAAACTAAAAATTCTAAACCATAAAATCATTTAATATAACATGATATGCTAAAATTGAATGCATCACTAAAACTAAGCTATAAATAGTGCCTCTGAAACTGACCAAAATAGAATAAAACAGTGACTTGTGGAAAATGGCAGCTGGCAGGAAGATGTGGGAATGTGTTTCATTTAAATATCTTACGCCTGCAGTCTAATAAACCGTTTCAGTCCATTCCTACACAATGTGTATGTCTTTCATACATTACTCTTCAGAGATAATAAAAAAAAAAAAAAAAAAAAAAACAGCCCAACTTCCAAACTGTCTCCAAAACTAGAATAACTAAAACTAAAAAAAAAAAAAAATTACACTGCAGTATATTTAACACTGCCGATCTTTCTGCATACTCAGAGGGTTTTCTGAATTCAATGATAAATTAGTTCATTGTTTAGAAAAAGTTTAATGTTAGGACAGACTAACGTTATAAAATATAGTTAAGTATAGTATAAAAATTGCTTCTGGTTGCTCATCAAGCCTTTGAGCTATACACATTACTTCAGTCTCTGGTATATTTATTTGGGACCTGTCCATAAAAACCAGCAAGATCTTTCCATAGCATGTAGGAGGAAAAGAAATTGAAATTTGAGTCAGAAAATTTGCAAATCGAAATATGCAGCTAAAATATCCTGATGAAATTAATTAGCAGCAATTAGCAGCAACCAAAAACCTAAAATTTCCATCTTTACTGACTTCTTCTCTCTGAATATAGCCTTTTTTAAGCTTGTTTTTAATATAATCACTTCTCTCATATCAGGCTTTCAAATACAGCGATTTCTCAATAAGACTCGTGTGATTAGGATCTGCTTATGAAGTTATCTAACATCTAATAACATTCTCAGCTTGAGGAAGATTATATATGTAGAAACAGAAGCACATCTAATTATACAAGCAAGCTGGAAAGGTGGCAAAACGGATATGGCTATTAATAAGCCTCTTATAAATAAAGAGGGACGCAGCAGTTGTAAACAAGGCCCTGCTATTGCATAAATCACAGATCTGTAATTAGGCTGTTTCTCTAACACCCCTTGTGTATTAACAACACACACACAGACAGCAGCGTTTTGGGCAGCCGTGCGTAGGAGCCTGTTGCGTGTTTGATGCGGAACACGGCTGTTGAGGGCCTGAGTTGTCATGGAGATGATGGTTTGATTCACCATAGCGACTAATGTCGGATAAGAGAATGGGAGAATTTGGAGATAAAGAGAAAAGCTGAAAAGCTGAAGGGTATATTCAACTATAATACCTGTGTTACACTGTGGCAAAATTTGCCAGCATTTACCTGTTGAAAAAGTACTGAGGTTCTGTCGGGAACACTACAATTCAAGTCTAGTTTGTTTTCTTCTCAGATGATTTTCAAAAGGCTGGAACACTAGGAATCAGTTTTAACAAGACGTCTTGAAAACACCTTGAGAGTCGTTGTTGTTAGTGTTCATATGGCTTAGCATCCATGGTTAAGGCACTGTGTGTGTATGACCCATAATACACTGCGAACAAAAAAGTTGGTATAAGTTGGTCAGGGGTTCGAATCCCTCCCCTGTATGCTACAGGGGTTTCCTCCAGGTACTCCAGTTTCCTCCCCAGGTCCAAAGACATGCCTTGTAGGCTGATTGGCATTTCCGAATTGTCCGTAGTGTGTGAATGTGTGTGGGATCGGGCCCAGTGATGGGCTGGCACCCCATCCAGGGTGTCTCCCACCTTGTGCCCCGAGTTTCCTGGGATAGGCTCCAGACTCCCCTGGTAGGATAAGCGGTATGGAAAATGGATGGAGGGATTTCACAATAACCATTAATTACCCAATTACCTAATAGTATATTTACACCATGCCTTTATTAACATTGTAGATACAACAATACAAAATTATAATAAAACTATAAGGTTTAAACCAAAAAACCCACAAGGGTGCTAGATGGAACCTTGTTTTTATAAAAGTGCAGAGTAACTCGTTCATCTTCGGTAACTGCTGGTCAGGGTCATGGTGGATCTGGAGTCTGAGCGTGAGACGGGAATACACCCTGAATGGAACGCCAGTCCATTGCAGGGCACCATGCATATACACATTCATACCTTGGGGCAATTTAGCATAGCCAATCCACCTATTGACATGTTTTTGGGATGTGGGAGGAAACCAGAGATCCCGGCGAAAACCCACATGGACATATAGAGAACATGAGAAACTCCGCACAGACTGTTAGACTATACTGTAAAGTGAATCATTCTCAGGCTTCACTGGTTCATCAAAATGCTGTAGAAAAATGGTTCTTTGCATAGTTCATCATTCTTAACTTCCTAAAGTGGTCCTACTTAGAACCCTTTGTGAAAGGGAGACCATTTGTAGTTGGGTTCTACATAAATCCTTTAAGGTTTCCCCATAGAGGGACAAACCAAAGAGTCTCTGGATGGAATTTTTTTTTTTCTAACAACGTACTATACTGTTTGTATGTACCTAGTATGTTTGTTCTACATTGGTGACATAATTATCCTTAAGGTTATAGCATACACTCTTTCCTTCCACCTGCTGCCAGAAACACAGGCCGAGATGGTCAAATTGGTAAATCTTTGCCAGTTGCTAAGTTTTTATTTTGCCAGCTTCCTTATTATTTGAATTAACTGATCAAAAAATGTTTGAGATTGTTGGACTGATTTACTTGTGTGTTATTTTCTTAAATTTAACTGAGCTATGATGTAGCACTGCTAACAGTAACTGTTCCCATTCTATCAGAACAACCTGGTCTACCAGTTTGACCAGCTCAGCTTGTGTTTTGGCAGTTGATAGCTTGGCCTGAACAAGCTAGATTGTTCATTTAGAAAAGATGGTAAATCTAGAACCAATATGGTTTCTTTGCCCCTGAGAAAACCTTAAAGGTTCTATCGGGAAGGTTTCCCTATCAGAACCCTATTAAGAGGCTTTCACTTAACTAAACTATCCAAAGAATCCTTGAACAACCCATTTAAAAAAAATAGTTTAATGTTAGTTGGCTCACAGCTCCAGAGTCCTGGGTTTGATACTGAGTTTGATACTGGGTTTGATACTGAGATTACTGTGATTGGTACCACTTTGAAACCATGAAGATGGCTTTGGACTGCAATTGCTATGCTAGCTTTAATTGCCACAAACAGTTTTGCACTCAAGTCTCCTTCACTGAACAGTTAGATGACTTCAACAAAATAGACTTCATGTGAAACCTATGATGAATTTCCTGGTTACACAATTGCACTTTTGACCATATAGCACACATATAGAATGGAATTATTTGTAATGGCACTATCCAGTGTCACCCAGATGAGGATGGGTTCCCTTCTGAGTCTGGTTCCTCTCAAGGTTTTTTCCTTATGTCATCTCAGGGAGTTTTTCCTTGCCACCATCGCCTCTGGCTTGCTCATTAGGGATAAATTTCTAAATGTATAAAATTAAAATTTATATTCTGAATTTATATTTTTCTGTAAAGCTACTTTGTCCACTGTTAAAAGCACTATGCAGATAAAATTGAATTGAATTGAATTACTGTCAGTAGTTTTGTGTTCTCCGAATGTTTGCATGGGTTTCCACAGGGTTCAGTTTCCTCCCATTGGCCCCTAGGTGTGAATGTGTGTGTGTGTGTGTGTGTGTGTGTGAATGGTGCCCTACGATGAACTGGTGTCCCACCTGGGGTGAATTCTTCCGCCTTGTGCCCAGTGTTGCCAGGATTGACTCCAGACCCTAACCAGAATAAAGTGTTTACCGAATATGAATGAATGAATATAATGTTAACGCTTCACTCCTTCACATTTCATGATATTTTGGTATACTGGTATATCGTCACACCTCTAGCATTTCATGAGTTTAAAAATCCTTTGAATTTCGACATTACCAACACCAAAAACATCTTTAAAACCTGTATACTAATATCTGTAACTATCATCAACAATACATGTTACTCAACTGGAAAGACAGAACCAAAATATCCATAGAGCATTAGTTGAACCTTGTAACATAGTGTTTCTCAGTGCTGGTCCTGGAAGCCCACAGCCTTACAGACTTATGTCTAACACACACACACACACACACATACACACACACAGAGTTCAACCCATTTTTTCCCTCTTAACTAGCTAATGACTTCAATCAGATATAGAGAAAACACCAAAATGTGCTTTCTTCATGTTTGACGTCATTGTATCAGCCACTGTTATTTTGGTTCCTTTTTCTATTGATTTGCCTATGTAGTTATACCTGTATTGTGTTGGGTTTTTTTGTAGTACGTAAAAAGGAGGAGATGAAATAATAATGATGATGACACTAGCACGTAAAGTGTCCAGCTGGTAACAGTGAACTTTGACCTGTATGTGTGTGCTTATGAGTGAGCGAGAGCGAGGCCATATGTGTGTGTTTCTAGTAGCCTGGCGTAAGTTCTAGAGAGAAGGATCCTCTAATACATTCCACACATTTCCCACTGATGAAGCAGAAATTAAATAGAGAAGCCTGTCTCTCTCCCCCTCTCTCTTTTCCTCATGCTCACTCTCTTGCGCTCTCCAACCAAGATAAACAAAACCCCCGTTCATTTACTCTACTCGTAACAAACAGCAGATTCCTAATATATAACTGGTGAGTGCAGAAATATTTGGAGCCTGGCTAACCCATTACTGTCCGGTTTGGTTAGCTGTGTAGTGTGGAAGAGAGGCATGGCTGATGTCATCATTAGGTGATATAACTGAAAAATTCCACCCAGAACTTTTGAATGAAATACCATTGTGGTGGTCAAGAAACTCACCAGTGATGTCATGGCCTATGATCTAATAGCTGTGGTTTTTTTATCAGTCAATTTGGACAAATAGATCAGATAGCCCAGTGTTGTGTAGCCCAAAGACTCGGCTACCTGATGGAGAAAAAGGCGGCCAGATATAGCGTCAGTGTTGGAGTGAGCAATGGTGTTTGAACTGATTTGAATGGCACTGTGTGTCGTAGTGGACTGGAAGATAAGAAAGAGTGTACATTGAGTGGAGCAACCGATTTGAATATTCCACTCTAGCTGCAGGGCCTGGTTACTGGAAGTTCCAGAGTCTGTAAACATAGCCAAAAATGTAATAGATAGACTAACAGCTAGTGCCAGGTTTATTTTAAAATACCCGCTACACCATACGACTCACCCTCCTAACACAGGGGTTCTCAAATTCAGTAATCCTGGTGTACCCTTGAACATGACCGTTTCATTTCATTTTATTCTTTTTTCAAGCACATAAGTTTAGTGATGGAAAAAAATGTCTACATCTACAAAAAAAAGGAAAAAAGGGAAAAAAAAGAACATAAATGTTAGCTAGTTACAAAGCAGTTTCGACAAACCTACAGCGTTCTGGTCTTTCTTGTTCTTCAGTTCTCTCTCCTCCAGACTGTCTTTGAGTGTATCTCCCCCTCTTTTTCCTTTTCCTTTTTTGCCCTCCCTTGAGCTCATTGAAGATATTGATCTTTGTGTGTGTGTTTGTGTGTGTGTGTGTGTGTGTGAATGGAAAGGCACAAGCAGGTTTCCAGACGGAGTCTTATGTTGGGTCATGGAAGTTTCTATATGGAGGAACCAAAGCCAGCTTCACAGACACCATATAGTTATCCTCGGATATTATACTTTCACGTACACCTGTTCATTCATGCAATTAGCCACTTAAGTGGCAGAAGTGTAATACATAATATCATGCAGATATAGCGCAAGAGCTTCAGATAATGTTCACATCAAACATCAGAATGGGGAAAAATGTCAACTCTGTGACTTTGACTGTGACAAGGTTGTGGGCACAGGCTGACTGAAACTGGGCATTTGAACACTGGAAAAACATTGCCTGATCTTTTTCTTCAGTTGTCCAGTTTGGGTATAGCCTCAGATTCTTGTTCTTGGCTGACTGGAGTGGATCCCAATGTGGTTTTCTGCTGTTGTGGCACACAACAATAGTTGGAAAACTATCAGGACAGGGTGAGCAATATGGCAAACATTTTATATCAGGATATGTCAGGATTTTGCTGAGATTTTTACTAACAAAGCAACCACAAAACAGTGGAGTCATATTTTGGAAAAGCCATATGCTTAGGCATTATTTATCCAATGTCTGAAAAAATATGAAAGTATCTAGCAGGAAAAATAAGATGAAGTGGCATTCAATCAGTTACAATGAAGAGAATAGAAGAATTGATATCTGATAGCCATGGTAAAAGTGTAATGTGAAGCCTTCCATTATAAATGTAAGTATTGATCAACAATTTCTTTGTGTGTTAACCAAATGGCCAGTGTCCAAAAATAATACAACAAATTGAGTCACGCAGGTTTTTTTTTTCAACCTCCAAAACAATGCATGTCTGAGGTAGAGAGCATGTAAAGTGTGTGTATGATGAGAGGCTGTTTAACAGTGCACTTGCCGGCTGCATTCAGTTGGTTAAATGGGCAGGGTCATTAGAGATCCGTCCACTTTTCAAATACAATGGAAATCAGATAAGCAATGAGAGGGATAGAGGCAGAATAAGGGATAAAAATGGAGAGAGAGGAAAGCCGTGTTGTTTCTGTGTGCTAAGCAAAGGTGCTCAGGCACGATACAGCAGCTCTCGAACTGCGCTCCAGAAAACGCTGGAGCCACGGCACTCACAAAAGCTCTGCTGTGATCTGCTTCCTGTTTGCGTATGTGTATATATGTGTGTATGCCAACTCTTGTGCAATACAGCAAAAAGGTGTAGAAGTGCATGGAAAATACAGCATGCTTTAAAACACTGTCAAGCCTTTATACACACATACTGGGGAGAACATGGACTCAGGCTGTTCCGCAAAATGTGAAATCCATCCTGCTGAAAATATAATTACAGAAATGGCTTCAATGTTGCCTTGAAATGTGATTTGAACTGTCATAATTTTGTGTAGGCATCAGAAAATGCCTAGGAGAGATGAAGAAAGGAGCGAAGGAGAGAGATAGAGAGTGGGCCTTTGAATCAAGAGTCTGTGTGGCAGCGCTGGCCCTCGATATCGGCCTCACCAGAGGACTGATGAGATAGCAGACGGTCTCTCAGCCAACCAGACCTGAGGCCGGGGGGAAACTTCCAATCAGAGTCTGAGGGTAAAGAGAGATGAGCTTGACCCAGAGATTGACCCCAAATCTCTCTGTGGCATGCCAATGTGTGTATATCCACAACCGTGTCTGCATTAGGCACCCTAATTCACGGTGAGATGGAAAAGCACATTTGTGCACCTATTACCTTACACGCACCCATATTTCCTGCCTCTTATGTCATGAAGAGCGTTAAGCCGGTCTTGGCAATTATTCATCATACAGCTTTAGCTCCATTTTAGCTGTTACAAATGGAGCGGCGGAGGGCCAGAGGCTGGGAAAGTCCCTCTCGCTCTCCTGAGAGTGTGGCGATCGCTTTGATACACACTGTAATCGGCTCGCTCCGTTACACACCGGCACGCAGCTACTTCTCCGGTGATACCACCGCAGCCAGCAGACCCCCTCCACAACCCGAATATACGAAACACGAGAGAGTTGAGTGCGAGGTCTTTTCTCTTTTCTCCCCCCCCCTACTTTTTTTTTACTTCTCTCTGCTACCATGAGTATGTGTTTTGTGTTTTAGGGGGAACTTAAAACCTCACGTTCTCTTTAAAGCGTTGAGACAAGCTCTCTGAGAGATAAGCCAGGTAAAGCCACTCTGCTGGGAGTGGGTGATTTGAGCAAAAGGCTCATTTCCCAGAACTACAGCGGTCACAAAACAGAAGGTTTGTACATGTATGTGTGGGGTGTTTAAGAGAGAGACAGCAAGCGAGTGAGAGAAAGACAATATTTCCTTCATCGTACAATAAAAACTGATCTGATGTCACTTAGTCTTTCAACAGGACCAAACCAAATAGGGCTAACAGGCCATTACATTCATCCCTGATCTTGGGTTTCTTTATTGTCTTGTACAGTATTAGAGAATTAATCATTTATTGAGATGAACATACTGTTTAATCAAATGGTTTACCTATAAGTTATAATCCAAGCAGAAATGCATCCAAAACTAATGAATCCATGAAACAAATTTCATGTCAATCATTTACTTTCAAAATTTATTGGTAAATATTTCTAAAAACCTAAGTCGTTGTCCAATGTATTTGTATTCACACATACGCTACAGATGTGGTATAAAAAAAAATAAAAAAAATTTTAAAAACATGAAAGTATTGGGCACTAGGTGCTTGGACCCCTAAAAACAGTATTCTAGACTACGTGCTTGGACTTGTAAAGATATACTGCAGATCATACCTAAGAAAATAAAAATATAACACACATATAATGGAATAAAACTGGAATAAAAAATATTAAAACATTTGTGAAATTCAAATGTGCCTCAGAGCTACTCAGTTTATTTTCTGTCCACCTGTTTAAATTCCAGTAAACTCTGTTGAATGATGATAGAAATACCCTAGATATACACTATATGGTCAAATGTTTGTGGGCACCTGACCATCACACCATATATGGACCTTCCCCAAGCTGTTGCCACAAATCTGGAAGCACACAATTGTATAGAATGTCTTTGTATACCATAGTCCCTTTGTATACTTACAATTTCCCTTAACTGGAACTAAGAGGCACAAACCTGTTCCAGCATGACAGTGCTCCTGTGCACAAAGTGAGCTCCATGAAGGCATGAAGGCTGGAGTGGAAGAACACCAACTGCACCCCAGGCCTTCTTGCAATACCTAACATCACCAATACTCTTGTGGCTGAATGAGCAAATCTCCACAGCCACATTCTAAAAATCTAATGGAAAGCCTTCCCAGAAGAGTGGAGGTTATTATACCAGCAAAAAGTGGACTAAATCTGGAAAGGGATGTGCATATGGGTGTGATTGTCAAGTGTCCACATACCTTTGGCCATATAGTGTAAGTTGATAAGTGTAAAGTTATGGCCAAAAATAGCATTGGCAGTGAAGACTATGAAAAGGAAGGACAGCAGTTAGGAGTAAGCTAATCACAGTATTAGATTTTCTTTTAACTAGGTAGGTCAGCTTAATCATAGCTAGCTAAAATGGAAATGAACATACTATATGTAATACAGTACTGTTCACAGGTAATTTAATTAATATTAATAAACAATTTCTAGCTAGCTGACTAATTAGACAAGATTAACAACAGCCTAACCAAACAAATAGCCTCCCCGCCAAAAAAATTGTATTGCTGCTAGTTAAAATCATTCAAAACAAAGAAATATCAGACAGAAACTTGTAACTAACCTGTATCATCAAGAAGTGTTGGGGAACAAAATGTCAAGCAGCCCAAAACAAGCATCCAAACTCGTAAGGTCATCCTCACCCAGCATTATTTCATGTTTGAGTTTTGAGGGGTTTGAGGTGTTTCTAAAAATCTCCTGTCATAATTAAATTCATTTAAATGAGACAGTTTTGTTAAATATATGTAATGTATAAAATTACAGAAATAGTCTTAGAGAGTATTTCTGTGCATGTCTGGTTTTTATTTATATATTTTTTTACTTTAAATGAGCAACATTTAAAATAAGACACTCATTACAGAACATTGCTAATTGCTGTTATTTTAAAGGTTATTTCTTAATTGAATTTGAACTCATTTCGCTTTTGAATTTAATTAATTAATTGAATTTGAACATTTCTTTGAAAAACAGTGAAAACCAATTTGACTTTACAAATTCACAATTTTAAAATTGGCTGTAAAGTTTGAAGAATAACGTTCCTGCAATGTTCTAAAAACATGAGTAATAACGATTGTCTTTACGTTGTTATTAGAATGTTGTTTATCCAACATTCCCAGTTAGACATTAGAAATGTTTGAGTTAATGTTCCTACAAATGTGTTGCATCAGCATTATAGGAAAGATTACATAATGTTCTCAGAACAGCAAGAAAACCTAACAGATTGACCATACAAAAGTCCCTCCATCCCAGACGTTTAGAAAACGTTCTAACGTAAAATAGTTTGCAGGTTGATCTCTTAGTATGTAGGGAAGATTATTTTTAACTTTAATAAGATTATTTATCAGAGAAAAATCCTTCTCTGTCCAAACATTTAGATAAGAGATACACCACACTGCTCTCTCTTCCACACTTCTGAATCATATCCTGAAAGAACACAGACACACACTCACCCACATTCGTACACGCACACACGTTCATATAAAGTGAGAATCAGCACAACACTCATGGTCAAATCTAAAAATCCATGAAAAACACACAGAGATATTAATAGTACACAAATGCAAGAAGCCATAAAGACAGGATGACTTGCGATCAGTGGAATTAAATGTGTATTTATCACACATTGCTTTGATTTCCTATCAGCTTTTCATTTTTCATGATGGTTGTATAAATGATTACATGATCAAAACCATTTACTTCCTGCTTGCACTTTAGAAAGAACACGTCTGGGTGAGAATTCTATTAAAGGAAGTAAATAAAACGTGTTATAACCCGGATATACCTACCATAATTGTAATATTTATTGATATGTTATAAACATTGTCCTCCCACATTATATCATGCTCGTGGGCGACATAAACATATCAACAATCACAAGTGTGAGCACACTGGCTCATTGTCAGTACATAATCCCAACTACCAGTTGTGGTCTTTCGAATAGTTGGACATCTCAAGGGTGAGCTATTTCAGACAGAAAAACGACTCAAAGGAGGGTGAGGTCAGAAGGTGTTGCTTAATTCTCTATAACTACATACTACAGCCTAATGTAATTCAAATCACAGGTTTATATTAATGCACTCATTCTCAATACATTATCTTTTTTTATAGTAACAACTCATTCACTGGGACTTGGATAAATGGATCCTCCACATAAGCTAAGACTAATAAAAAACACACTTTAAAAATGTTGTTATTTACCAATAGCAGTGTAATTGTTGGTATGGTGAGGTTTTCTGTAATTAGGCCTTCATTTTTTGGACACGAGTCTCCAGTGATTGTGAATGATTGTGTATAGCAGCTATAACGTAAGTGATTTTACATTTACATTTATGGCATTTGGCAGACGCCCTTATCCAGAGCGACTTACAATTATCGCATTTATACAACTGAGCAGTTGAGGGTTAAGGGCCTTGCTCAGGGAGTCCAACGTCTTAACCACTGAGCTACCACTTCAGTGATAACAGGAAATAACTTGTCTCATGGATGTTCTACAACATTAAACATAACTGTAAATGGATAAAAATTTATGATGTGTCATTCTTGAATAAAAAAAATTCAAATCTTTAACAAATTGCTGTGGTATAAGATGAATAAAACATTTCAGGATATGATGTTATTGGAAAATAATCAACTTTGGGGTAGTAATAGTAACTCCGCTTTACATTGGGCAACATCGCACCACCCTGTCATTGATTCTTTTCCTATAACAGCATACCTTTTTGTGTTTTATTCCTTACTTACGTGCCCTATGATACCTTTACTTCATCTTTAAGTGAGGTTATAAGAAACTGATCTTATACATTAACATTATTATAACATGTTATGTTATTGGTTCACAAATTTTTTACTGACACTGACACTGAGACCTCACTAAACTTCACACTAACACGTTAACCATTAATCGAAGCCACAGGAAAGAATGACAACATCGAACGGTACATGAGAAAGCAGGAACTGTAGATTAAATCTCTCATAAGCACAGAGATACACACATACACACACTTAATATAAGACTTAATATACAAACTATCTCTCAATCTTTATTTCAAAAAAAAAAAAATTAGGCCATATCCCATTTGTGTCTTTCACCCCTCTGCGGAAACACGCAACTTATGAATCATCCTATGAGAACCATTCTGAGAAGGAAAATTGTCAGGCATTATTGGTTGAATACAAAAGACCACGCATTTTATACAAATGAAAAGAAAATGCATTCCAGATATATTCACAAATAACCATGGGGGCTAAACAGAGTAAGAAACGCGCCTACATGAAACCCACAAGTCAAAAAGGCGTAAAAGTACTACGCTTCCTTCAGAAAATTTCAGAAAAGCAATTCAGGAATAAATTTAACCACGGTGATATAAATATTCTGAGGATCTGTATGGAAATTGCAGAAAGAAGATGAAAGAAGGCAAAAATGTTATAGTGTCACCAGGAGTTTCTTATGTTTTACTGTAGTTTAAGCACAAAACAAATACTAAATACCTATTTTTTTGTCATTTGTATTACAGTTTTTGTATTACATTATCTCATAGATTCTATTCAGATGCTAGATTAAACATTTATTAAAGGCATTGGATTATAAACCAATTAAGCCTATAGATAAAAGACCATTAAACAGCGCCATTATCGAATAGACCGTAGGCACAAGGCTGCATTCTGAGTGCAGCATGTAATATAGTGTCGATATTCAGTTTAACAGCATGATTGCGAGTGCGATATTGCTTTTATACAACAGTTTATAAATCAGAAATTAATAAAGAGTAACTGACAGACTTTCAGACACAAAATGGAAGAAACCAAACTCACTGATATCCCGTCGGCTCGCTGGCTAGCAACTCACAATGATTTGTACATTCATGTGAAAGGTACATCTGGTGAAACCAGCCTTCTTTCCTTCTTTTTCATTTTCATCTGACAAGATTTCATATTTTACGTCAAAAGTTATCTTTCTGAATAATGTATTGTTTGCCATATCCACTGATATCCCTAACTCTACTGTAGTAACATGTATGATTATGATATTATGATTGGAATTTTACAAGGCAAACACAGACGAGTGGAGTGATACAAACAATGAATCCTCCCAGTGCGGTTATACTAAATATAAGCATTCTTGGAATGCTGCTCATCCAATCAAATTAGCGGACCAGAAATAAATGTAATAAAAAAAAAAATTGATATTGCAATCCTTTTTGACCCTTTCTGAGATATTGCAATATTGCTTTATAACTTTTTTTGATTTGATGTTTTGTACTGAATCTTTAAAATGTTAACCTGTTAGGTTCAAATGTTATGTTCAAATTTTTTGTTCGATGTTCAAAATGTATTTTTGTAGACATACAGTAAAAGTCCAGTTTCACCTCACACTTTTTAAAATTGCAACACTGGCAGTTTTGTACTAAATCTGCATATCATGATCATAGGAATGTCTTCAAGTCTTTATATATATATATATATATATATATATATATATATATATATATATATATTGTTTTGTCAAATTCAATATGTTTGGCAACTAATTAATCAAGATCCAGACCTTTTGAAATAAACATAATGTTTATTCACTCACATATACCAATTCCTTATTTAGATTTTTTTATTC
Source organism: Pangasianodon hypophthalmus (assembly GCF_027358585.1). Classification (NCBI taxonomy): domain Eukaryota; kingdom Metazoa; phylum Chordata; class Actinopteri; order Siluriformes; family Pangasiidae; genus Pangasianodon; species Pangasianodon hypophthalmus. The sequence goes on along the minus strand of NC_069731.1, from coordinate 7,530,346 downwards.
AGAGAATGTTTTTTTAGAGCTTGCTGAAGTATGGGTTACTGAAGGAGAAAAAATGAACGAATGAGGTTAATGTAACCTGAAAAACCAGAAGTCTCCAGAGGCCTTCATTATACTTAAGCTATTCTGAGAGAGTTTGTAAGAGTAGCCTTGTGGTGCTGGATGTGAGTGTGCGTGAGTGATATACTCTGGGGAATCCCTTTTTCAAGAGCAGGGTTATCAACTGAGTCATCTGTAAACTGAGGGGGTGAAGGTATTTACTCCTTTTCTGAGTAGAAGAATGTATTTCATCTCGTGTGTATCTTGTGTATGTATCTTTTTTATATCTCTGTATTTATATGTATTAAAATGTGCTAAAATGTTCCTGGGATAGGCTCGGGAGCCAATGTGACCCTGACTCGGATGAAGAAAAGAAGCTAATGAAGATGAACGAATGAATGTGTGTCAGTGTGTTGCATTTCTTCTGAATATAATCCTCTCAATGACCAGGGTTCCTGTTTTTATATAATACAATTTTAAAAACACTAATAATAATAATAATAATAATAATAATAATAATATCAACTGTGAAGTAAAATAAATAAGTAAATAAATAAACAAAAGGTAGTCAAATAGAATAGTAAAATAGACAAATAATATTAATGAAATAAATAACAGTAGTGCCAGAAAGAAGAATCTAAGATATAACTACAGTATATAACATTATTATTATTATTATTATTATTATTATTATTATTATTATATAATCTATTATATCTAAATATATAATATAAATATCTATATCATTGTATATTTATATTTAAATATAAAAATAAATAAATCTATTAATTGCTATTTATTTAATTATTATAAAATACATAATAAATATTATGTAAAATTTATTTTTAAAAAGGGCAATAATAATATAAAATAAATACTGTATATAAATACATAGAAAGTAACATGCCATGAAAAGTAAGTCAAAAGATAAAAGCAAAAAATATGTTGATTGCTGCTTTTTTTTAATCAGTGATAAATGGAGGTAAATGTTTCATGGTAATTTTTGGTGCATAAAAAACAAAAGGCTGCTTCGCCACTCAGGTTTCATATTTGGAATATGGACAATATGATTAACACTAGATGATCTTAAGACACGATTTGGAAAATAGTTTATCAGGCATTCTGAAGTATGAAGGTGCTGTACTATTAAGAGATTTATAAACTAGTAATAAATTTTTTAGTATTATAAGCAAACAAGCAGCCAAATGAAGTCATGCTGAAACTGGTCTAATATGTCCTAATACATATTAATATGCTGCCTCCTGCATTTTTTGCACAAGCTGTAGTTTGTTTGCTTTAACTGTAGGAAGTCCTGTGAGTAATGCATTACAATAGTCTAAGCAAGAAACCTCAGCAGTGGAACGTGTTTCGACGTGCCTTTCATTTTCTAGTCAAGACCCTTCCAGCAATGTTGCATCATCAACTTGGCATTATGCAAAATGTCATAACTGCTTAACCATAGAACACACAAAAGCAGCTTGATCACTTTCGGGAAATGGGCATGGCTAATACACTGGCATGAAGTCTGGTGAGGGATTACAGCCAGTGATGGGAACTCCACCATGCAGTTCTGCACGCATCACCAAGTGTGTCTGTACATGTGTAATGCCCATCTGAAAGGTCACGTAACATTTTGCCTTATCATTTAGAAATGATGAGCAATAGCCCATCCCTTTCGTGAGAGCGTGTGTATGTGTATACATATGAGCGTGAACCCAAGCTGTAAATGTCAGGATTCTGATTCACTCAATCGGGTTAACTGTATTTTTCTCCCACACGATACCTACCTCTACTTTTTTTCTTCTCACTCTGTCCACTCAACAGCATGGCACATGCATCACCATCCATTAGTCCAATTATTACCAAATGACAAAAAAGGGATTACTCAAACACTCGTGAACAGACCTTTCAATTTTAAGATTAATGACTCAGAAATATATTGCAAAATCTGAGTGAGAAAAAGAAGATGTTCTTAGAATTAAGTGTTCTTAATTTCCTGTAGAAAGAAAATTGCACATATGGGCCTTTCTTGAAGAAAACAGGTAATTGTAAACGTTCACATTTTCAATGATCTTCAAAGAATTTTCATGTTTTCAGTAAATGTTCACATTTTCAAATATACAGTAAATAGGAAAAATAAATAATACAGGGAAATGTGCACAAGTCTTCGCCCTATGTAAAGAAATGCTATGAAGCAAAGATTCCTTCCAAAAAATGAAATTGAAATGTTTCTACTTAAAAACATCTACTACAAAGAGTTGTAGAAACCTAAACTAAACAAAGTCAGTATTTGCTGTGACAATCTTTTGTCTTTAAAATGCATCAGTACAGAGTGTCCCAAAAGTCTCCATACATATGGGAAATTACCACTTTTTAGCAAAATGTCTTCCAAAATTTTTCATACTTAGTTTATATTATTTTTTTCAGATAGTCTTTGAGACTTTTTGACAAAATAAGAACGTATTGAAATCATTCTCATGGCTGGATTGGGAAGTCGTTGCAAGGTTGCGATGGAATTTAACAGGAAACATGGCAAGCACATCACACACAACGCTGTTGCCCAACTTATTAACAAATTCAAAAAAACAGGAAGTGTTATAGACCAATCGAGAAGTGGAAGTCCACGAACATCCACTGACGAAGGTCCAACCAACGTGGTGCTGGTAAACATAGTCCCCTATATATGGAGACTTTAGGGACACCCTGTAGTTTCAGGTATACTTCATACGATTTTCTGAGAACAGTGTCTGGTTTTTCTAAGCATCTTTTCTGAACATCTGACCCAGATCTTCTGGAGACTTTGATTGTCACACTTGCTTCCGTTTTTTTTCCGTCAAGTAATCCCTGACAGCTGGTAATTCATTTTTTGTCTGAAAAGTGGTCTATTACTTAATATTTTTCTTTCTGTACTGACATAGAAAAGTTTTCTGTAACATTTAATTTTTGTTGGAAAATGTGATTCATGTTTGGAAATCAATTTTTCTACTGACCCAATAATGGAGAAAATAAACTTCTAAGACAAAATTTGTATTAACAAATTAGTGTGACTAAGACTTTTGCATAGTGCTGTAGTTCTAATTTTTATTTAGTAACAAAAAGAGCCTAACTGATTGGTCACTCGAATTGAATGGGTTTAAAATTATGCTAAAACACTACTGTGTTTCTTCATTTCCTAATTGAAAGCTCAATAACTTAAAATAATCTTTCGAATCTACATTTCAACAATGTAACCCAAGAAAAATGTAAGGAAATAAAGCTCTGATGACTTTTATTAAAAAATTTTATTAAATGTGCTTTTCCATATTCACCTAATGTCCCTAATGTTTGCATTGTGAGACTATAACCCTGAAATTATTCTGAGCTGCAATCATAAGGAGATCTGTAATTTTTTTACACTACAAAAATAGGCAAAAAATATAAAAGTAATAAAAAGTAAAAGTCAGGCAAATAATAAAAGCTAGTGAAAAGCTAAAGAAGAAATATGTTTTTATTAGAGATAGATGGAGCTTGACGAATGTTGAATGGTTTAAAATTACTTCAATCATTCTAATTATAAACCTGAAATTATGAATTATGGATTATAAACCTGACATTAATCTGAGCTGCAATCATAAAGAGGTCTCTCTTTTTTCTACACCGGCTACAAAATCTTGGAGAATCCTTGTCCTGCTTTTGGGTGGGAAGGATGGCATACTCTTGCTCTATTGTCAGTCACAGTGATGCTAGCCAGTCGCGGGCATCTGTGAGCTCGTGTATGTGGAAGAGGGCAGATAGCATTTTCTTCTGAGTGTGTTACACTGCCCTGTGATGCAGCAGGAGCAGCAGTTCGAAAAGACTGGCTTCCTGTATCTCGGAGGAAGCATATGTTAATCTTTACTCTCACTGGTTGGTAGATGTCATATGATAAAGGAGAACTGGTTGGTCAGTGAGAATTGACAGAGAAAAAAATTCAAAGAAAAAAGAGATCACTTGTCCTGGAAGACTGATAAAAATACAATTATTGATGCCTTCATATTTACGTAATGCTGCTTTTTACATGTATTACTTCAGCCTTAATAGATCTGCAAATGTATGTACATTGTTCACTCACTTTAATTAGTAGACACTCATTAAATATTGTGTGAAAAACATCCCCTTTTTTCCTCGCAGGAGTTCACTGGTTTACAGGACGCTCTGCTAATCCATTCATTTCCTCTGTGAACTTTTCTTGAAACCAAGCTGGGGCCAAAGTACTGGGGGTCACAATTCAGTTTGTTGAATTGCAAGACGCTTTGTCTCATTTTTCCTCCTTATTATTCCACATTATCTGATAGGGGGCTATCATTTGATATCATCATCCATTCCTACTGTGCAGCAATGGAAAGGAAGCCTTTGTGTGTTACATAACGTAGTCAAACACCATCCAATATGTAACATTATCCAATTTTCATTTCATTTTCATTTGCATACAACGTGTGCCGATGTGAGTCATGAGTGGCAGCGAAAGCCATAAATGTCTTGCATACTTTAGCTGTGAACACCTGCTGAGCAATCAGTAATACTACACTGGAAGTCTTAAAACACTTACTGAAATAAAGCCAGCCGCCTACGAGGTTCACAGACAGATGCTTTCTTCCACCTCTGCATGTACCTTTATCTTCAAAGAAAGGGACTACACTGTAAATATGGGTGTGAAAAAAATATGACTGGGGCTTTTCTTTCTTTTGAAGGAGACACTGAGTTTAAAGGAGGACACAAACAAGTATTTCTGCTTCCAGATACATCTGTCAGTTAGACTATAATTGACAGATTGCTGACATGCCATTTCATGTACTTCAATTCTCAGTAATAATCTGGAAATCCAGACGTGATTGAAAAGTTTTAAAAGTGTACTTTGGCCAAACCATTTGCCGCTGTGTAACACTAAAAAAAAAAGTTATTTTGAGATCCATATTTGGCAAGCTATCATTTATTGTTACTGCGTTTGATCTCAAATTTCCATGAAAATATTTGGGCTAAACTGATCAGGCAAGTCTTGGTTTAAAAATATTAAAATATCAATCATAAAATCAACAATTTGTATACTAGGGTGGAAATATTATATGAATTATTCCTATTGTAGTTGCCCTATTAGAAAAAGTGACAGGTCCAAGACATCAGAAGGTTTAGCAAATATTCTGGATAAAAACATACACCATGTGATTTTTTTTTTTTTTAAATGCAGCAATACATTAATAATGATTCTGAATGCAATATAGGCTGGATTGAACCAAACAAACTGGTCAAGCTGGGAATAAAAAATAATGTAAAACATTATGTGACACCCAAATTAAGCATGTGTAGTAATTTCAATGACACACATACTGTACATACAAAGAGTGGGAAGATATGATGGCTTGCATTCTCTCATACAAATACCACATACTCAATTTCCACATTCATTACTGGTACCTTTTCCAAAGCAGTGGCTGCTTGTGGTTTTGCACAACATACAAGAACACACTACAGGGACATTTCATTGACCTTCTGAATCAACACTATGATACAATTAGCACATCTCAACAAGCAACCTTCGGCTTTAGAGAATATCGTTGCACTTGAACTCTGCATTAAATGCAACAATTAAACATATTAAAATTAAATTAGCGAGCATTATTAAAAGCGGTAAAGTGTTGCAGCCTCACAGCTCAGGCTACTGTCTGCAGAGTTTCACATGTTCTCCCCATCTCTATGTGGGTTTCCTCCGGTTTTTCCTGTCCCCTCCTACATCCCCAAAACCTGCCGTTAAGTGGATTGGCTATGCTAAATTGCCCCTAGGTGTGCATGGTGCCTGATGATGGACTGGCATTCCATTTGGTGTGTATTCCTGTGTAACACCCACTCTTCCTGCAACTCTGGTGATTAATGAAGATGTATATTAAAGATGAGTAAGAAAATGCTGTCACTGCTCTTTGGTTAGTAGATTGTATTTTTCCTTATGGTTAGATAGTGTTGATGTTGCAACATCACATGCAGCACAGGTATCGAGTAAGCATTAGTAAATCACTCCTGAAGAGTGAGCATAGTGAGCACCACTGATGAGTCAGCATAGTAAATGTCATTCTGCCATTCAGACACTCATCTACAACTCTCAGATATACAGGACTGCCACTGCCAGGAAACGTAGGAGTTGAAGTTCATTTTATTTGACATAACCACTAAGGCGTGATTCCAATCATTCTGTTACAAATGTGGCAGACTGACATTATTGTTTGGTGAAAAAAAACAGGTTTGTGGACACCATTAGCAAATCTAAATCTCATGTGCTAAGCAAAGTCTCTTTGTTGTCATTTAAAATTTAGCTGAAATGACAGAATACTTGATTTAGCAAAGATTTTAGTTGAGTTTGTACTTTCCTCTGACTGCCAGCCAATAAACAGCACTATATAATCTTTGATGGCAGGAGGACTAGCAGGAGGTTTGGGCCCTACAGTTCCTGCCCTCTACATCCAACGTCAACTAGGATAAATTCTACTTCAGCAAGGGTTCCTAAGAGATCTATCTAACTGTGGAATATGCCTAGAATCAAGTATGTTGATCAACAACAAACACTATTTAAAAAAAACAGCTTCCTTTAATAGTTAAACCATTCCCAGTTTCCTAAAGCGGTTCCCCTTTCTGAAAGGAAAACCCTTTGCATAGGGCCTCCGGGGTTCTCCCATTGATACCATAAAGATTGAATTTTTTTTATACAAGTCAGTAGATTTTGTCCCAAGAATTATGCACGGTGGCCCCGATGTCAGTGACAATATGCTTTTTGACATAGCCTTGTCTTGCAAGTCCAGATCATTTCCTTCACCTGGGAGCAGTTTTATTGGGGTCATTTCATGACTGGGCGTCGGATGTGTTTGAGAAAGTGAAATAGGCCCCAAAACCAAACACCCTTCAACCCTGTCAAGTTTATTTCAAGCATACATGTCATTTTCAGTCATTCAGATCATTCTGAAACACCTCATTGTTGTGACTGAAGTGAAGTAGTCACCTTGACGTGGCCCCAGACACAACACTCTAATATTGAGCTGCTATTGAAGACCACGAGGTGTCAAGATGTCTAATCTAGTAGTGCTTTCACATATGCAGTGTTTAGAATGGAACCTTTCAAATCCCTTGAATCCTGAGTTGAGCCAACTGGAGGAAGTGAAGCGCACCTCCAAAGCACAGGGAGAACATGCAAGCCCCGGAGGCAGGAATCAACCCCCTGACCCCAAAGGTGCGAGTCAAACGTACTAAGCCACCGTGCCACAGTGGTTAATTTTTTTGATTTTTGGTATTTTATATGATCATTTATTCAGTGGGTGACATGGTGGCACAGCAGGTAGAGTTGCCACCTGACATTTCCAGGGTCACCGGTTCAATCTTGAGCTCGGGTTACTGTTTGTGAGAGGTTTTGCATGCTCTCCCCCCTGGGAATCCTCTGAGTTCTCTGGTTTCCTTCTACAATAAACTGCCCCTAGGTGTGAATGTGCATGTGCACGATGTCCTGCAATGGACTGGCTTCCCATCCAGGGTTCAACATGAAACCAAACCAAATGAACCCAAAGTATCAATTTTGCAAACAGGGTAATAGTAATCAGTGTGAACGTGCATTCAAACCCCACAGGACAGGAAGATCTTCACTTTACTGCTTATTTCATATTCTTGTAAATGAAATATGCTTTTTGTAACAGTGTCTCACGTCACACCTTTGATCCAAATGACCTCAGCCTGCCTGATGCGTGAAGAAGATGGTGAGTTTAGAAAGACAGAGGTCATGGAAAGGGGAATCCCCCGGCTCGTGCTCAGCGACCCAGCTTACAACAGCTAATGAAAGTGAGCTTGCCTCTGCGCATGCGGAAGCGCGCGCGCTGAAGTTTTCCCCTCAGCCTCACAGCACACTCCACAACTGCTAACCCTCGACCAGAAGACTTAAATCTATCGTTTGTACATTTTATACAGGCTTTAGATAGTATAGTAAAGATAGTGTAAGTGTCTTGCTGCCAATTTCGAGGGACCTGAAGAGGTTTTAAGCGTCGAATGGTTACCGGAGTTTCACTTTTCCTGTCAACGGCGCGTGCAGACTTTAACCTGAGGCACGACATTCGTTTCCTTTTGAACAGTTTCATCAAAAAAAATTAATCCTCTTTATATTTATTGCTATAACCATAAATATAGTTTTAGTCACAGAAACAGCGACTACTCGAAACTGGGTGTCACTGGGTGTAACTGTGCTTCGCGTTCATTTCATTTTTCGTGAATAATGGCGGTGTTTTACAGCCACACCACCAGTTTGTCACTTTAGAAAGCTTATTTCTAAAGTCAGGAAGTAAAACAATCGCTTTACAAAGAACTAACGAACACAAATTAATCTCTAAAAACCATAAAGCGTGTTACCAAACTGCGCTCATGGAGCTGAAGAAGTAACCCATGAGCTAGCTACAATCTCCCGTTACAATACGGCGGTGTCATGAGGTTGTTCCCTGGCAAGAAGAAACGGGGACACGCTTCCGCTAAAAATACCTGTCTACGACTATATTTGGATTGGCTGGAACACAATCAAATTTCTAAAATAAACGGACCCGCCCCGGTACAATGAATGAAGGATCAGCTATCTCACACCGCCGGGCCGCCCGCTGCTATATTTAGCAACAGCGCTTGCGTCAATCACGCGCCTCAGTGCGTCAGCCCTCTCCCCGCCTCCAGGAGATGGTCATTGGCCAGAATTAGAACGCGGCCAAGAAATTACGCGTCCTGTGATTGGCTAGCGCTGGTTCAGTGTGAGCCTGTTAACGCTGGCCAGATTTTAATGTTTCACTTAGTGAGAACGCCGCTGCGCTTTTTCACAACTCGAACCCATCAATTGCTGACTGATTAAACGTCTTAAAACTGAAGTATTTGTACAAAAACACAAGCCAATTACAAAACAAATGGACACAAATAAATAAAGATAAAGATTTTACAGTCTTAAATTGAAAAGCATTGCTTGACCATTGTAAATTATAATAGCCTACTGGAAATATTATCAGCATTCGCTGTGCCATTTTGTCATTAGACTTGCATTTGATTTGTTTGATTATGATTAATATGGTCATAACTGAGCCTTTGTGATTGAAATCAAAGTGAAGGTATTTTTTTAAATTATATTATTAATTAAATTTGGATAGACTGGTCTGCATACAGTAACCTTTTCCATGTACGCTATCTCACTGGATACCAAGGATGCTTTTCTCCGGTGATGTACTGAATCATAAACTATTATAAAATGAATTTCAAATATATAACTCCAAAATTATTTACAAGCTTCCCAATATTCTCTGTAACAGCAGCCATTGTAACGCTTAATAAGCAAGACGCCATCTCGTTTAGAAGAAACGAGAATGGGTTAGTGGTTAACACTGTAGCCTCACACCTCCAGGGTTGGGGGTTGGAGTCCCGCCCCCTGGAAGAACATGCAAACTCCACCCATCCTGTATGTGTGCGTGGAGTTTGCATGTTCTTCCAGTGCTCTGGGGGTTTCCTCCGGGTACTCCGGTTTCCTCCCCCAGTCCGAAGACATGCACTGTAGGCTGATCGGCATTTCCAAAGTGAGCGTGTGTGTGATTGTGCCCTGCGATGGCTTGATACCAAATCCAGGGTGTCCTCCACCTTGTGCCTCCATGTTCCCCTTGCAACCCTGTGTATGATAAGTGGTAAAAAAAAATGGATGGATGGAGAATGGGTTGTATTTGAAAGATTATCATTGAAACTTTAAGTCAGTCATCCATGTAGTTTAGCAAATCCCTTTGCTGCTCATGACACCCAGACACACATGCAGTAGGTATTAGGATTTTAAAACACACCCTCCCGCGCTGTTTCAATCAAAGTTGTTCGTAGAGTCAGAAAACCAACGTACTTCTCCCACCCCTCTCTCTGTCTCTCTCACTCGCGCTCTCTCTCTCTGGCATGGAGCATATGTGTATACTGTACCGTACCAGCGAGCTGACCGTGGGTGCGCTACAGTGCAGGCTCGACGTCACCTCTCCCATGGCGTCACATTGACGTAGCGCATACCAGGCTGCCTATGTAGAAGGCAGACGCGCATAAATGTGCTATTAGACTTTCTCTCTCGCTCAGCGCGACACATAAACAAAGGCACATTGCAACTTCATCCCAGCGCGTCTCTTCTCTCTCTCTTTTCCGTAGCCACTTCATGCCGAGCCGGTTACACTGGAGCTGAGCGGAGCTGAGCGGAGCACGGAGTACTTTTTATCCCTCTCTTATTTTAAAAGAGAAATTAAAAAAGACATATATTACCTACATATCTTTTTTTTTTTTTTTTGATGAAACCTGATCACCTTTTGCGACCATAAGATTTACTTCATTCATCTGAATTTGAACATTTTTTGCAAATTTCTGTTGGATATGCACAGGGAATTATTAGGGGTCTAAAAACATATGTAAAGACGGAACCGTCACAGCAAACAAGTAAGTGAACATATTTTCTTTTCTTTTTTTTTTTTTTTTGGAAATTTCTCATAACACAACACTTTGTTAGGTTGTTAGGTTGTGAAATGTATACTTTTAATCTCTAACTTCAGATCATTCTTCTTCTTTTTTGCCTTTTCTTGACACTGTTAAGAAGTTGGGATAAAAAAAAAAGTTTGCGGTAATGTGCGGTAACCTGTTGAGCGCACTTAGGAAAAAAAAGAAAAGAAAAAGAAAGAAAAGAGGCATGTCTCAGGCGGTATGTCTCCTCTCCTGACGGATGGATGGCTCTGAATCCCCGATTTAATTTGCGAAAGGTCGTCATATTATCGCTGGTTGTCATGGAAATGGGATGCCGCTTGTTTTTTTTTTTTTCACCCCGGTGTAGCCTACCCCGCGGAACGCTCGCGCTCTCACACCGGGAACAAGAGGCGTGCACTCCGGCTCCAGCCTCAAAGCCACTTTTACACTCATGCTAGGGCTTGCTTGCTCGCTTGCTTGCTTTCTGATCGTGCTTACACTTCTCACTCTCTTTTTTGTTGATGTTTTGCCTTGTTTCATTTCCTTTCCTTTATTTTATTATTTTTTTTAAATTTATTTATTTATTTTCATTATCATATTTCCTCTCTCCGGTCCAATGCTGGAGAAGGCTCGCGCGCGAGCCCTCGGCGCGCGCACAGACTATCCCATAGACAAGAAAAGTGGCTAAATGTTTAGTCTGTTTCTCTCTTTTTTTATTTTAACCAGAGGCATACTCGTTGCATACATTGCTCTATTCACTTGACTGACTTTTGCCACTCCATGGTGTGTCGCGTGGCTGATTTTTTTGTACAGTGTCATATTGCACACATGATACTATAATGAAAGTGCGTGGTCAGAATAGAATAATAGAAAACGATGGAAAATGTCGTGCAAACTTTCATGCATATTTCATCAATCTCTATCTTTCATTAACAGAAAACTATTGCATTTGACAACCGATAATCACGCCCCCTCTTTATGAACACACACACACTCGCGCGCGCGCGCGCACGCACGCACACACACACACACACACACACACAGAAAAAATGAAGGAACTTTAAGTGCAGTTAGGGTTATGTTTTAGAAACTGTTTGCATTCCTGTTTCTAAAACCCTTTGCAGCAATAAGGTTTCTGTAGGGTCCAGATTTGTTAAGGGATATTCCAGGATCTTCTTTTTTTTTTTTTTTTTTGTTTTTTTAGGATTTTTTTTTTTAGGATTCCTACATGCTAAATGACATCCAGTGATCAAGTATAAAGTTTCAGCAATGCAAACTCTAGGCTAATCTCTACCCGGTTAATGAAGGCCAGAGTTGCTTGGAGAGATGTGCAAAGTGTCTTGTCTTTCTTTTTTTGTGCCTCTAGCTTGTCTCTTCTTTCACTGTCGACTCCCGTTCCCTCAGCTAATTTACTGTACTTGTGTTATTTTTTTTTTCATTCCTTTGTCAGTTCTCTGTCCTTTTACTCGTCTGTTTGCTGGAAGCCTCTCTCCAGCGCGCTTATTGAGCGAGGAGGCGAGCGCGTGCTTAAGGGCTCTCATGCGGTTCTCTAGGTTACCGGGGGCGCGAGCAGACCAGGGGCTTTACACACACACACACACACACACACACACACACGATTGCAACCTGCTAGTATCTTACCTAAGCATCCTATGCGCGTGAGCTCTGAAAACAAGAGAGCCACACATGCAAGAATTACACTACTTAAAAAAAGGTACTACTGGCGTGCTCAATTTTCAGTAAATAGCCACCACTCTCAGAAAAAAGGTACCTTTTCTTCTCTCTGGGGTGGTTCCATCAAGTGCACACCTTTTGTACCTTTAGTCTGTATCTTGTACCTAAAAGTGCAAGCTTCATTCTTTAAAAAAATCCAATTAAATCATATTTAAAGGTACAAAAGAAAAAAATCCAGGGAAAAGATGCAAGATGCAAAGGTACAACAGATAATGGTAGCACCTCAACAACAGGGAAAGGTAGAGTTTACTAGGCTACTCTTATTCTCAGTGTTTGTTTTTATTCTTCCTTCAATTAGACTAGCATTAAAAGCTCTTCAGCTGGTATTGTTAGGCAATCTTAAAAGGTTTTATGTAGAACTGTATACAGTGTTTCCCTTACAGTGATTCTTACAATTAAAAGTCATTTCTGAGTCCAAGCCTCCCTTAAGTGTCCAAAGAACCACTTTTCATGGATTCAGTGTAGTCTAGATGTAAGACTTTTAAGCTTTATGATGGACCTTGTACCTTGTATCTTGTTTACCAAAGTACTCAGACACTATACTAGCTCTGAGAATATGATCATAACTAAAATTTACAGTAGAAAGTTGCAATGTGATTCATCAAAACCAAGATGTGCAATTCTTTTTTTATATATTATTTTCTTGGTGTAGAAACAGAACAAGATCAGGGATAAAGTATTGCCGAAAATATACTGTTGTAACTATTCCATCAGAAATAAAAGGTCTGATGAAGATGTTGGTAAGAGGAGACAGGTTCGTGTTTGTGCATTGTGTGCGTCAGGGAGGGGGCGCTAAGTCTCTTTCACATTGCAGATCTGCACGCGCCGATTTCACTCCTCTGAGCTGCGCACAGTAAACACAGCACTATGTCCAGGTGGATAACTTGTATGTTCACGACTTACAAGTAGTCGTTTGGTCGCATAGAACAACAACAATTTAAAAAAAAAAAATCCGTGCACAGAAGCAAGTTAGACTGTAGATATCAGACTAATCAGCTGTGGCGCGAGCTCACCTGAGCACAACATGCAAAGAATTAGTTACTGGGTTGATGTTTTCCAAAAAAAAATTAGTGCGAGGTCATTATTTTTATTATTATTATTGCTGTTGATGTTGTTGTTTTTTTTTGTTTTTGTTTGCATGTTTTTTGTTTTGTTTTGTTTTGTTTGCATTGTTTTTTTCCTACTTTTAAAATTTATCAACGGGCACTGATATTTGAGTTTAGCCTTGCTTTGCATCATTGTTTACAGGTTTACAGTGCTTGGACACAGAGTTTGTTTTTAGTCCTAATGCACTTAAAAAAGTTAATGAAAGATTTTGTTATGATTGTCTCATTTTCATGAACGATATCTCTGAAGTACTTGAACTTGAGGGCTAAAAGAACCCTAAATCTTAAAGTTTTCCAGTTCTTGTATATATATATATATATATATATATATATATATATATATATATATATATATATATATATATATACACACCACACACATATATATGAGAGATATGTATAGATGTATTTGTAGATGTATGTATGTATATATATATATATATATATATATATATATATATGTATATATATATATATATATATATATATATATATATATATATATATATATAATATGACTTGCATTCAGATCAAATCTCAGCAATACTGATTGTGAAACGCAGGCACGCGCATATTCAGAATTTTTTTGGTTTTGTTTTTTTGCATATTCACATTCTCAATATATTGCTATAATCCTTTTCCGTTCCTCTTTTCACAAGTTCGCATTTACTCATAATGTAAGAACAGTTTAACCAGGCCAGCGTGCTGCACTCGTGCACAACGTTTGTGGCTTTTGCGCAGTCATAGCACGTTTTTAAATCGGAGTGTAGTAGTGGCTGCATAATCTCCAACCTTACATGCACTCTGTCTGACTCCTGACTTGGGTGGCAGGAGGGATCATGGCTGTATTTGTGCATTTAGCCTACATCTGGGATCAAAAGATAAAAAAACGACAGTGTATGCACGAGTGTGCACGTGTGTATGCTGACTATGGGGACTGATGCGCTGAGCTTGCTCTCCTCTTTCTTTCAGCAGACCCCGGTTCGGAAGAGCGACTGCAGCCGAGCTCTGAGTCCCGGCTCCCGGATACGTGCATCGTCGCGCGAGCTGCTACAGCGCCGAACCCCCGCCGCGCGCCACCTCCGCCCTCCAAACCCAGCACGATTCAGCGAGCAAAAGGTCAACCAGGTAGCGCGAGCCTAATTTCCTTTCAGCTATTTTTCATGTGTACTTTTCCGCTCCACGTTGTTTTTTCCCCCCCCCCAAGATAGATAGATAGATAGATAGATAAGCACTTTATTTAGGAGAAATAATCTTGTTGCACCAGCCACATAGTGCACAAATAAAGAGTAGGACTCCATGCAAAAGTAGCAACTAAATTAATATATAATTATATAACTAAGATATATTGCACAGTTTGCAAAGATTGCGTTCTAACTGTAATATATGATTTATTGCACACTAAAAATGTCCACCTTTAAAATGTCCTCCTTATGAACAGGATTTGATGTTTCGTTTGGAACTAGTGACTAGTGACTGACTTTTCAGGTTACAGGTTTACGTTAGTGGGGATTCGGGTGTCTGCTTACTCCAATTTCTTTGGCTGGTTCATAGCAGAATAAATCCAAACACCGTTTTAGTGCAATTTCGTTGCTGATTCTTGAACTTGGTGAGTTTAAGTTCTTGTGGATGCTTTGACCTGGACCTTGTTGGTGCGCGTAAAAATACTCCAGAATGCTTTGATGGTGTGCGTAAAAGCGCAGGAGCAGCACTCCGACTAGGTGCATCTTTCATTGTTCAGAAAAATGATTCTTTTGAAAACAAAAATGAAACCTAAATCCACAGAGATCTACGCCGGATGCTACATATATCTAACCACAGGTGTGGCAGTGCTGAAAGGGTGCAAATGTACGGAATGAGGGTGATTTGCTCAATTGTACAACAACAGCAACAACATTGCTATATTAAATGCAATATTAAAAATCTTCTTTGTTGTTTGATAGTACTGTGCTATTTTTTTTATTATATTAGTGTGTGTGTGTGTGTGTGTATAATTGTGTGTGTGTGTTGATGTTTTGCCGTTAGATCGATGGCCTTGTGACAATGAGCAGGAGGTCACAGTCTTTGGAACAGCTCCGTTTTGTCCATCTAAAATGCTCTCCTCGAGGTTAGACACCCTCTTGTCTTTAAGCCACTCTCAGTAAGCCTGTGTGTAACACTGTCTGGGGCTTGAACTCACTCACACACTCACACACACCGGCCTGGTTGTGTGCGCTTGGACTGAAGATGCGTTCTCGTTCTGACTCAGTGTTTGTGTGGATTTCAGTGTACTATGCTGTGATGGAGTTTACATTTTAACCATTAAGAGAGAGAATAAAGAGGCTGACAGTAGAGGCTGGTTTCAGAGTTGGCACAAAGTGCTTCAATTAAACATCAAATAAACTTTTATTCTCCATTTTTACGCATGCCCTGAACAAAGAGCTCATGTGTAATAAATTCAGTTTAATATAATAAATTACATTTAATACATGCAATTTAAAAAAAAACATTATTTTGTTATTATTGTTTTTGGACCTCAGCTGGGTAGATTTGTGCCTTAATGAAAATCTGATGCAGAGGAAGTAGTAAAATAATTGTTTGGTCTAATTTTGAAATGAGAATGGATGATTTGGACACACACACACACACACACACACACACACACACACACAGAGAGAGAGAGAGAGTATTTATTTTCTGTGATGTCGGTTGGTGAGAGTGCAGGAAGAAAGACTGAGTCATTCTCGTGAAGAGACTCCTCCACGTCACACTTTGACCCCTTGGTTGTTCCTCGCGCTGTCTCCATGTCGACAAAGGAGTCGCGCGCGCGCACGTTTCACATCTGGATGAAACACTGCTCTTTAAACAGACCTGCATACACGAAGCTATTAGTATTATTATTATTATTATTATTATTTCTACTCATATTTCTAATTCAGCTCGAACCACATCGACTTTTTATTTTTATTTTTAAAAAGTTTTGTTTTGTTTAATTTGGACCTTTATCCCAACTGATTTCTTTCTTTCTTTTTCTTTCTTTCTTTCTTTCTTTCTTTCTTTCTTTCTTTCTTTTAGGAAATTCAAATCTTCTTCTTATTCTTATTCTTATTCTTATTATTATTATTATTATCAATATTTCTACTCATATTTGTGATTCAGCTATCTGGAATTCAGATTTATGTATTTATTTATTCATTCATTCATTTTTCAAATTATTTTAACTTCGTGAAGTCGAATTCTTTCTTTCTTTCTTATTATCTTCGCGGTCCATCTGAAATCTGATGTCTTTAAATCCGACACACACAAACACACACAAACACACACACACACACACATACACTTCCAGGCACACTGGCATGTATTAAAACAAGTTTAGCTGATAACCTTGGCCATATGTGAAAATACTTTTAACACCCAGATGTACTATAAATTAAAATAAAACCCATCACTTACACGCGCCACTGGGGTAAGTCCAAGTCGCGCGAGACTTGCACGCCAATGCTGATTGCGTAGGCTAATGAGCGCGCTCCCGACAGCTGACGTGAGCGCGCGCAGGTGTCAACCGATTTGACTAAACGCGCGTGACGCGTGGGGAAGGGTGTGCAACGTCAGCACGGTGTCCTGTCTGCATGCCCTACAACACCTGAAGGCAAACAAGTAAATATTCAACACACACACACACGCACACACACACGCGCGCGCGCAGACTACGTACGCAGGTGACAGGATTGATGCAGTTTTGACAGAGCGCCGCAGGGCAGGATTGCGTCTCATCCTACTCAAACCACATTCTTCCATACTACTCCAAACTGCATACTACCAGAGGGTGTGTACTATTCAAGCTATTTTAATTGATACTGTAATACATTTGTAGGTATGAAGTCAAATCCTGTGTGTGTATATGTGTGTGTGTGTGTGTGTGTGTGTGTGTGTGTTAAAGTGGGTTTGAATAAGCACAATAAATGAAATTCAAACTATACTATTCTATACTATTCTATACTATACTATACTATACTATAAAGAGCAATCTAAAATATAATTGTGAAGAGTGTATGACTGAGTATGCAGGAGCAGTAACAGGGGCTTGTGCTAGTGTGTGGTGTGCTTGTGCATGTGTAAATGTACATGGTGTTGGTTCACCCAAGGATACAGTTCATATGTAATTAGATAGTGACACTCTTTATTGTTTTAGTTCTGTTTTTTTCACTGTTTATACACAGCCTTCCTCATTTCAGGGGAGGTATAATATGAGTTTAGTTGTTTGTGCAACAAGTATGGCCCATAAACACAACCCAGATACTGACAGTCCTGCTTGGTAATGTTCTGCCAGACCTATAATTCAGCTATTTTCAGTCTCTTTTATTATTATCTGGCATGAAATGCAATTCGGTGGTCAGGTTAGGTCAGTTAGTCAGGGCTGGTGAGTGACTTGACCAGGACGTAACGTTCCATTTTTGTCATCTCATGAGCTAAGATGCTTCTGTTCACTTTAGAAGTCATCTGTCAGCAACTGTGTGTTCAGCCTCATGATGATCCAGTTTACTAGCATTTACACTTATGTTTGCTTCTTTTTGAAAGAGAGTGATATAATACCACTCCTGCAAACAACTCTAGATTTTCTTGTAGCGATTATGTCTGACAGGTGAGCCAGTTTTCTCCTGAAATAAGTGATTGGCATAAAACAAATTAAAAAGTAGAAATAGAATTGGAAAAAGCTATTAAAGCTGGTATTCTGTATGCTAACCTTATATTCACTTGTTTCATTTTAAATCCATTGTGCTGGAATAGAAATACAAAACAAATAAAAATGTGTCACTGACTAATTACTGACTGCACTAATGTGTTTACCTGTCACACTAACTCAGGGTCCTGAGGCAATGTCTTTTTGTACTAATTCTTCACTAACCGAAAGAAGCCATGATGATAATGCTGAATGTCTTATTCTTATTCACATTTTTACATAAGACATAATTAAGTAGAATTATGTCATAACATTAAGAACCATCCCTCTGGCTTTGTCTTTCTCTCTCTATAGACATGCCCTGTGTTCAGGCCCAGTATGGCCCCGCCCCCCCAGGGTCCAGCTACTCTGCCCAGTCCTTCGTCTATCCCGGCGAATACCACAGTAGCGAGCTGATGGCACCGGACTACGCTAAATGTGATCTGGGTGGAGGTGAGATCTCAGCGGCAGCAGCCACCACGTCACTGCCCAGTTTTAACGTGTTCGTCGAGGGCGGCTTCGAGCCCAAACCCTCGTGCTTGTACCAGATGTCTGCGCCACAACGGTCCACCATTAAGAAGGAAGAGGAGAGTTATGCATCAGTCGATGAAGCCATGGCCACTGGGTCCATGTATTTTAAGCAGTCTCCACCTTCGACTCCACCCACACCACTCCACCCAGGTCCTGCTAGCACCTCTTTCCTGTGGGAGGACCCTCATGGTCTACCTCTGGTGCCCCAGACATGCTCACGCTTCGCCCATTTCTATGATCAGACGGCACAGTCCGTGCCCACTTCCAGCAGTTACGAGGCGCCCATGGGCTTGCAGATCCGGCCCGAGCGCTCTCCTTCGTCTTCTTCCTCGCACCCGCCGCCCGGCCTGGAGCCGCACTCACATGCGCACTCGCACGTGTACCCACTGAGCGTGGGCAAACCAGGAGGCCTGGGCTTCCGTTCGCTGGGCATGGGTCCGTGCCCACAGTCACTCCTGGCAGAGAGCTTGCCGTCGCCACCTGGACGTGCCACCTCTGGGGAGGGCACGTGCGCCGTGTGTGGAGACAACGCCGCCTGCCAGCACTATGGTGTTCGCACCTGCGAAGGCTGCAAGGGATTCTTTAAAGTAAGGAGTGAGAACCACACATAGCACCTCACACATACACACACAAGCCATGTGCAAGTCATGTAGGGGCTGGATTGAATTAAAACACACTGGGCTGGGCTGTAGTTCGAATATATGAGGATGGTTCAGGACACACACATACAGTGCTCTGTCCTATCAGAAAGTTTAAATCTTGAACTTTTAAGGATTCCTTGGCTTCTGAGAGAACCCTTAAAAGTTGTATCACATAAACATTTTAGAGATACCAGGAGCAACCCTTTAGGAAGCGACAAACTCTTAACTGTCTAACAAACTCTCTTCTGAGAGTGTCTTGACGCCAGCTAATCATACTCTCCACTTAGAAAAATCTTAAAATCAGTCATTTGTCTTGTTTTGAACAATAGCTCATGCATTTCCTTATGCATACTTACGCCATGTGAAGCTAGTAGCAGAAAAATTCAAGACTACATAAGGAAATCTTTTTTTTTTTTTTAAAACAACATTCGTCTACTAAGCCTATATTTGTGATTTGGCCATATTATTTCCAATATGACACTCATGCAAGCTGAAAAAAATGTGAATTTGGATTTTAAGGGGTCAGGACATGCTACCTTAGGTGACACTGCCTTGCCATGGATACAGAAGTGCAGGCTTGATTGGCTCAAAAACACTATACATCCAGGAAGTAACTATAGTGTACTTCAGTTATAATCGTGGATGCAGTAAAAATGAAGTATGGTAGACAAAGTTTCCAGAGAGACAGGATGTTTCGGACAAAAATTCTTCATCAACTGAGCAAACAAAGTGCTTCTGAGGCTGTAGGAGGAATATCTCCTGGTTTCACCTCCTACAGCATCAGAAGCACTTTGCTTACGCAGCTGATGAAGGACGTTTGTCCGAAACGTCTTGTTTCTTTGGAAACTTTGTGTTCACACACAAAAAAAATAGATTTCCTTAAATTATTCAATCAATCTCACTATCTCTCTCCTATATATATATAGATAGATGCATATAGATATACATATGATTGTGTGTATAATAGTTTTGTTAATAACTAACTATATCCACATACCCTTACCCTTGATTCAACAAACATTAAATTAGTAATTAAATAAATTTGTAGATAATATGTGGAAATATATATCAGTGGAGAAACATAATTTACTGTTCAAGGTTTTTTTGTTAAGATATTTAGATAATAACTAGTTAAATCAAATAATCATAAGTAAATCAGTAATTAGTATTGTATTGTGTTTTTGTACAACTCTTTGCTGTTGGTTGTTATGCATTGTCGAATGCAGTGCATGTGTGTGGCAGTGTGTTTGCACTACGGCGTTGGCTGGTGTTAATTGTGTATTCATTAACGCCCATTCATGTTGCTCTTGGGGTGAATGGAGCTCTCGGCTGAAAAGTGGCACATACACCCGACGCCCCTCTCTCCTCGAGTGTGAGGCTCAGGGTTAACACACTATTGTACACACTCGGCAGGCTCCTTTACCCAAGGTTGTAGCCTATTGTATTAAGAGAAGGATGTGTTGATGAGAGGAGGGTGTGTGTGTGTGTGTGTGTGTGTGTGTGTGAATATGTATGTTCTTGAGGTAGCAACAGAAATGTTATACACTAAACAATAGTTAAAAAGATAAGCCTTTTCAGGAATTACACAAGATGAGTTGAGTTGAGGTGCTAAAAAAACCGTCCAGTGCTTTGGTTTGAAATGTGAAAAGTGTGTGTGCTGTGTTTGTATGTGTGTGTGCCTGAGTGCTCTCACAAATCGTCTGACCGGCGGTTGCCACGGCGCCTGTGAGGGTCGTCTCCCCCGGCGACCAGCAAGAGGTGTGACAGCGGCGCGCACTTAAAATACAGCAGCCTGGAGCTGTGTCCAATACCTCACACACACACACACACATACACAGAAGACACGTCAGTGGTAGGCAAAGGCACAAAATGCATAAAAGTTAATCTATATTTCCCATGTAGGAAGAGACTATGCAGGCAGGAAATAATGATCAACACTTTCTAAAAAAATATATATAATCATATTTCTCCTGCTTTTATAAAGAAGAGTTCCAGCAGGGTGTCTAGTGGAGAATAAAACATAAAGACAGCATAAAGAGAGAGAGAGAGAGAGAGAGAGAGTGAGTGTGAGTGTGAATTGAAGGATGACTGGAGAGAATGGTGGGCTGGAGATAATTGAATATAGCCTGTGGTCTGGTGCTGAAATAATCTATCCTCGTTCAATTAGTTTCACAATTTATTTTTATTTACTAATTAATAAAAGCAGGGGTTCATCTGCCTCAGGCCTTCATGGCCAACACACACACACACACACACAAGTCAAACAATTAGCACATGCAGAAAGCAACTATTCAATTATATTCCTTAATGCTTTAGCACATAATGCAAACATTAGTGAGGGAATTTTAATGCTTTCCATTATTTCCTATTTATTAAAAAAAGAAAAAAAAAACAGTGACATGTTTTCAGCTGTGAAAACTTACATATATACACACATTTTGAGTATTCCATGCTTAATTTAAATAAATGCAAAACATTGGGCCTAATGGATTGCCATACATATTTGCCATCAAATTATTCCAGCATTAATTGTTGATTCATTGTTGGTTTCTGGCCATCTTTTGGCCATTAATATGCACTGCTTATTCTACTAAATGCTCTTATTTCCATATGAATACATGCCATTTTGTATTAAGTAATGGCGCTGAATATTAGGAAAACTCGGCTCTCTGTTTCACTCAGTCAACTTTTTCACAGTCGCTTCTTTTTTTAAGTTAACTGATTGAGTCATACTGTGCCATGCGTGAGAGTATTATTCAGAATATATGTAAATAATGGAGAGGCAGCAGAGATGAGTTCATTCAGAAAAAAAATACACCTCCATAAGCCACAGCACTGGAAGAACTTGACTCGGTTGTGCACAAATGGCCTGCAACTCTGCATAACTCAATTACACGTGTGCATGAGTGTGTGAGCGTTATTTTGTGTGTAATGAACAGCGTTCAAGGTGAGAGGGCAAAATTAAAGACACATGGAAACATAGGCTGGATACACGAGACATAAAGACATGATAGCGAGCGGAAAAACAGTCACATATTGTAGCACTGGTCGGCAACATATGCGCACACACACACACACACACACACACACACACACACATACACACACACTTAACCAATTAATGATGACCCAGTTCCACCTCTTGCTCTCGAACAAACACACACTTCTAATTACTTGCTCAGAGCGGAGTGAGAGAGTAAAGGAGGGAGAAATAATGTCTGATTAGGGGAGGAGGAAGAGAGGAGAGTGCGATGGAGGGTCCCTAAGGAGTTAGGATGTGCGACGAGGCCATTAGCACATGTTACATGTCATGAATCCACATCCACTTGTCCATACCAGCCCCCCGGACCCTGCTGCGCACTGGACCACAGCGGACGAATGCAGATTTGGGATTTCTGTGTTGTTGTTTTTTTAAATACACAGCACAATTTTACAGACTGCATTTTTATACATGAATATATAAGATGATGATAAGACAGCATGAACCGTATTCAGCTGATATCGCAGTCCACAATGCAGTGCAACATTGCTTTTTTTAACCATGAATAATTTTAGTTCTTATAGAAAGTTTACATTTCTTATGATGATGTAGCGACATGCAGCAATGCAACATATGATTAAGCTAATGTTGTGTTATTGGAGTAAAAAGTGTGAAACCATCCCCAGCTCCTTGGATGGAGCTTGTGACGATTGTGTGCTAGTACGTCCTAGAAATGCTGTAATGAAAATCTGGATCATTCTGACTTGCTCTGACAGACGCTGATTTTCACACTGTAGCTGCTAGTTAGAGTTAACTGAATAATTCAGGCTAACTGGAAAATTAAAAGTGCTTGGATGTACAGTAATTCTGCAAACCAGCCAGATTAAGTAGTGGGCCCCCATGAGAGATATCCATTCTAAATGTGTGTGTGTGTGTGTGTGTGTGTGTGTGGGTGTGTGTGTTTGCGCTCCAGGCGAGGCTTCAGACAAGATGACACCAACCAATAGTCCTGTCTCACTACTGTTCTGCGTTATGTCCTATTAATTTAAGGAAAATGGGAGAGATGGCACGGTGCACAAATCCGTTCAGCTCTGTGTGTACTTGTGTGTGTGTGTGTGTGTGTGTGTGTGCAAAGAGAAAGAGAGAGGGCTTTTCACCTGTTGAAGAATCTCTGGTTTCACAGTACATAGCATGCAACCATAGGACGCTATTCAGTAGAGTAGTGTGAGGTTTCTATGGTGTTTCAGAGGAGGGGTCGAGGAAAGCTAGCGCTCGAGTGACGTCAGGAGCCAGGGGCACCCAGAAATTTTTTTTTTAAAAAACAGTCTGTAGTGGGGCTGCCAGGTCGCCCAAATTGCACAATATCATGAAAAATCTGATGCACTGTTTACTCGGATGCTTTTAGGTGGTGACGCTTGGTGGACCACAAGTGCAGAAAGGGTAACCTACAAAAACCTGAAAGCCACAACAATCGGTGTAGCAATAAAATAAAGCATAGAGGTGTGCTTTTAAAAACAGTAAAGCCCAGCTCACTACTTGCAGCACTGTTATGAATAATTTGCAATCACAAAGCTGGCTAACAATTTTTCACAGTTTAACAAATTGCAGTGTATGCATACTAGTCTGTTCCTATAGCAGACTAGTGACTAGTCATCCGTTCTCTTGGTATTTTTATCTCATTTAATGAAGCAAATGTGTGGACTAAATGGTTCCTCTGAGGAACCATCTGGTCCCAACCTGCTCCCTCTACATCCAGTCTCGATCCACCACTGCGCAGTTTGGGATGCAGCCTCGCTCCATGTCTAAACTGGTCAAAAGAAAAAAACCTAAGTGCATTATGAGAAGTCTGTGCTATCTAATAGGTTAGGACACTCTCAGGAGAAAACTGAATAAAGGTAATTATCTGTACCTTTTCTTTTTACTGGGGTGGAGGAGTGGACCTTTAAAGCTTTTATGCACCTCAGGTACACTATATCCACATTTCCAGGTGAGAGTTGCAAAGACAAGGACAAGGAAAGATAAAGTTTAAGCATCTCAACTTTTTTTTTTTTTAAATATGAGCATGTGCATCATTTGGTCCCCAACCTGTTGCACCTCATTATGAGATTCCTTGAGAGCTTTTACATGGATATTTTCCACTGGTCTTAGAGACAGAATTCCCAGAATAATGCACACACTAGATGGGAGAAGAAAGACGCGCACGCGCAAAGAAAAAAAGGAGGAAAATCCGTAAATAGGTTAAAAGGAAAGTCTGATTAAAGAGAGCTAATGAAAACCTTAACTCCCTGACAGACATCTTGCGGTTTCGTTAAATTAGCGCTGTTTTCTTTTTTTTTCTTCTTTTTTTTCCATTCGGTCTGTTAACCTTGCTCTGGTAGCCTGGCTAAATCTGTAGTGAAACTGCTTTTTTATTTTTTTTATTTTTTTATTTTTTTATGCCGGTATTACGACGCGATTAAATGAGCCACAGATGTCGCTCGTGAAATTTCTGTTTTTATGTTTGTTTTGTGCGCGCTCCTGACGGCGGCGGAACTCGCCGGTCGCACGCATCTCTCTGCAAGCGCGCGCGTCCCGTTTTGCGGTCGAACCGTTTGGGCTGTCGCGCGCACCCCTCTCTCTCTCTCTCTCTCTCTCTCTCTCTCTCTCTCTTTGCAGTTGCACATCTCTCTCTCTCTCTCTCTCTCTCATTTTGCGTGTGCACATCTCTCTCGCTTGCTCTCTCTCTCTTTTTTTGCGCTCTCTCTCTCTCTCTCTCGCCCTCTCTTTCACTCTTTCTGCGCGTGCACATCTCTCTCTCTCTCGCCCTCTCTTTCACTCTTTCTGCGCGTGCACATCTCTCTCTCGCTCTCGCTGCACGCGCGCATCTCTCACTCTCTGTCTTTTTTTTTTTTTTTTTTTTTTTTTTTTTTGCCCGTGCACATCTCTCTCTCTCTCTCTCTCTCTCTCTTTCTCTCTCGGCGCGCGCAGACAGCTCTAATATCATTTTAATAAGGTCGGTAATAATCTCGGCGGAGGAGAAAACCAGCCCAGCGGGGCCCCCTCTCCCTCTCTCTCTCGTTCTCTCTTACTCACACACACACACACACACACACACAGCCCACTACCTAGCGCAGCCGCGAGCTGACCCGCGAGCTCCCAGAGGAGTGTTTGTGCGCGAGAGAGCGGCCCGATCGCACCTCATTGTCAGCGGCTCGCGCTAATCACGCCGTCTCTCCCGCGGGCTCGGCATGGCGGCAAATTAATTTGATCAAATTATCCCGCTGGAGCTCGAGCTTTTTTATTACGCTGTAATTAAAATCTGACCCGGAAGCCAAACCTCCTATTTAATCCTTGACAGAGGGAGGGGAAGGGTGTGGGGGGTGAAATTAAATAATGTGTTTATTGCTGCTGATTGTCTTCTGTCTCTTTTGTGTGTGTGTGTGTGTGTGTGTGTGTGTGTGTGTGTGTGTGCTCACAGAGAACAGTACAGAAGAATGCAAAGTATGTTTGTTTGGCCAGTAAAAACTGCCCAGTGGACAAAAGGAGAAGAAACCGCTGTCAGTACTGCCGCTTCCAGAAATGTCTCAGTGTGGGCATGGTGAAGGAAGGTAAGAGCTCTCAAATGCATGCACACACACACACACACAGAGAGAGAGAGAGAGAGAGAGAGAGAGAGTATCTATGTTTACATGCAATCTAATAAACCCTTAACATACCCTTAATATACCTACTATTGCAGTGAATAATACAAACACACATTTGTATTACTATCATTGTGAGGACCCTCCAGTGACATCATTATTAATGCAGCTAATTAGTGCTATACCTACACTTTAATCTAATCCTAACTAATCCTAATTTAACTTTAATTTTTAAAATAAAAGTTGCAGTTTTTTTGAGCAGTTTTCTTCGTAGGGACCAATCAACAGTCAGATATACCTATCTTTGACATTTGGACATTTGGTTCATGATAAAAACACGCCACTACCCCCCAGCACACACACACACACACACACACACACACACACACACACACACACACATACACACATGCAAAGTTAAATTGAAATTAAGATGGTGGGAGGGACAAGTGTAATGCATTCGTGAATAGTATGATTCAGTTTTGGAGTTGATGCTCGATGCTGATATGAAGGAAATTTGATCAAAACAAGTTTGTCTGTACGTCTGTGTCCTAATGGCTTAATTTAATCCCTCAAACTCCGAGTATCAATCAGCAGGTCTGCATCAGTACATAGCTTTTCTATTAGTCTAATTGTAGTTACTGAATAACTGATTCATGAATTCATAAATTAGTTACTGAATCAAACGCATAAGTTCATATAACCAAATAATACTTAAAGCTTTTAAGGCATTAACTGAGTACAGTTGGGTTTATCTTAAGTTGCTTTAATGAATTAAATGATTTTACGTACATTTAATTCAAAGTGGTATACACACAGTAGCAACACAGACCTTTTTTATGAAAATCAGGATGAAAGCAGTCATGCCTAGAACATGCAGTGGTTAAAAAAATTCAAATGATCATGGAACGTTAGAAAGACTGGTTTGTGGGTGTTAGTTTAGTTAACGCATAGCTGTCTAGGCACAGTCTGATAAAGAATAGTTAAATGGAGTTCACAAAGATTGTATTAGGAAGAATTTACATCTCCATCAAGTTTATCAGCTTCCTTCGCCATTCACATAAACTAAAGGCGCTACGGCTCGACAATTTAATCCCTGCACACGTAAATCCTGATGATAGTTGGCCACTCAACTTGTTGACTATTTATCACGGCAATTATGGCCATGAGCCCAGTGCATATGACCCCTCCTGGACCTGTGGTTAGAGACAGGAGGAGACTGGAAGATAATCTGCACATAAATCACTTAAAACACCACATACACACACCTACAGGCTACAGACGTCGAGGATATGCACCCTAATAAAGCGTTAGTGCTCAGCTCGTCCGGCCGGCACATGAATGAATTAAAAGCTAATGGGAATGTTTATCAGTTACAGGATTTCCATCACACACTTCGCCTTGGCAATCAGGTTTGATCCGCTGCTGTAATGACACTTTGCACGGTGCAGGCATGTATAGGACACGTGTAGATTGTGTTTATAATGGGGCTTATGGGAACGTATATCCGCTTCTGCTGTTCCAGCATTAGTGACAGTATTAGTCTGAAGAAAGCACACATACTGCATGATTGGTGTAATTGAGTGTTTGATATTATGATGAGCACACAGATACACAGTCCATTTACCTCTTCAGAAACACGACATGTCTCTCAAGTGCCATCTACTGGTCAGTTTTTACATGGAGATTTACATGGGGTGTCCAGATTTATCCGCAGAGATCCACCAAGTTTTCAGAAGCACCTCAGGCAAATCAGTAGTCATTGAGGATCGAGAGCAAAGCTAAACAAGAGAAATCATGGTAATCATGGTGGTAGTAATGAAAATCCATAGCAACACTCATCTTCTGCCAATAAGATCAGACACCGTATCGTATACCCATATAAATTAGACATTTATTTTTAAATACTGTTTATATCACATTTGAGCAAAACTACATGTAAGACGTATTCGCCGTAAAAAGATATAGCTGTGGAGCTGCTGAAAGAGACAGCGTTAAGGCTCAAAGGTTGATAAAACTATGTAGATAAAGTAGATACAAAAATTTCTATTTAGCTACCGTGTGTTAAAGGGCATCTTTTGTGTAGTAAGTGTGGTACATTAAAGGTGCAATCAGTGCCTTTTAAGTCAAAACACTTCATTTTTTTAAATTTCTTCTCACATTATTACAGATATTAATAAAATATCTGCTCAGGCTCTCCAAGCCAATATTTGTTTGGAGTTTGTTTCAAAACAGCTAGCTTCAACGAATTTCTTCCAAATCCATATTTCAATTTCTTTCAACCTTTTACTGATTTTCAGTCATCATATACCACTATACTGTATATACTGTAAATATTCTGAACACATTATATCGTAGCAGTAATGCCCACACCTACCCTGGGATAGATGAATGTGTTTAGTCCTACATTGATTTACATCTCAGGTAAAGTTTTTTGGTGGGTAATGATCATGTGAGTATGCGGAAGCATGAGTGTGACGTGTGTACATGATGTCTGTGCATTTCCCAGTGGTGCGCACAGATAACCTGAAGGGGCGGAGAGGTCGTTTGCCATCGAAGCCGAAGAGTCCGCTGCAGCCTGAGCCGTCTCCACCTTCACCCCCTCTCAGCCTGCTCAACGCTCTCGTCCGCGCCTATTCCCAGTCCATCCCCCGGGAGCTCGACTACAGCCAGGTAGCTACATGTGTGCTTGTGTGTATGGACCCTTGCTGTCCTTCTTCACATTGAAATCATATTTAAATGATATTTAACAAGGTCTTAACATCTTTAGAAAGCTAGAACCCTGAACCTTTTTTCTATATTCTAGAGTTGTTTACCTCTCCCTGTGTCTGTCTCTTAGTTTTATATCTCTCACAATTTCTGATGCCTTCTGCATTTCGTTCTGTTTCTCTGTCATTCTGTTTCTTTCTCATTCTTTTCTATCTTTCACTACTTTCACTATTCCTTCTCTGTTGCTCTCTGTTTCCCTCATTCTCTGTCTGGCCCTATCTTTCTGTGTCTCGCCCCCACACCTCTAATTCAGTTTAGTTTCTGTGGCATGACAAATAATGATACTTATATACTGTCAAAGCTTAGGTTATAAAGTTGGGAAGTATTATAGAATACTGAAATATGAACTTGAAATATAAAGAGCAGAAATGAGACAGAATGCTAAAATAGTCTTACTGCATTTAACGCATCTTCTTTGTCACTCGTTCTAGTTCAGTGCAGTAGAGACAGGAACTTTAGCCGAGGCTCAGCAGATTCAGCTCTTCTATCGCGTCCTCACCAGCTCCATGGAGGTGACGCGTCGCTGGGCCGAGCGGCTCCCTGGCTTCACTGAGCTCCACCATGATGACCAGAGTCTCCTCATAGACTCAGCCTTCCTTGAGCTCTTCGTACTCCGCCTGGCCAACAGGTAAGGGTCGCACACACATTTTTATTACTACGTGGTATTCAAACTAATTACAGCGATCACCTTATTATATTATAAATGTATATTAGTCATGGCCTGGGGAGATTCAAAGTGTGTGACGGGATTAGTTAGGCCTGCTGGATCCTTCTGACTTTACTACATTCTTGTTTTAATAAATATGGCTTTCATGGTTCAAATTAGGGCTTATACAATGACGAACACATTTGAAATTGCTATATCACTGTATACAGGGTGTCCCAAAAGTCTCCATACGTAGGGGACTATGTATGGCAGCACCACTTTTGTTGTGTCTTCATCAGTGGAAAAAACTGGATGTCTAGTTTTTAATTGTAATTTTAATAAGTTTGGCAACAGTGTCATGTGTGATGATGCCAAATATATATATATATATATATATATATATATATATATATATCTCTCTATATCTCTCTCTCTCTATATATATATATATATATATATATATATATATATATATATATATATAGAAAGATAGATAGATAGATATCTTTGCAATATATATGTATCTTCACAATATACTGAAAACTGCGATATTGGATTGTACTGGGAATTTTTTCCAACTAGATGAATGAGTTTACATTTGAAACCAACTCGAATCTCCATGCTCTTGGTCTTTCGTTGGTCTGGAGGTTGCTATGGTCACTTGGCTAACCACCTTCGGCATGTACTTTGTTTAAATTTATGGGATAGCAACCCTCCTTAACTCTCAGACATATACGTAGCAACCCTCCCATGACACACTCACATATACGTCACGTTGCTGTCATGCGTTCCAGTCTTTCTTGTAACTTTTTTGTTTACTGATGTAAGTTTTTCAACACTAGGCTTGATAAAAACTAAGTGCGATTTTTAATTTGTTTGCTAGCTGTGACTCAGTGGCGTTCTGATTTCTTTAACAGGAAATGGAATTTTTTTTTTGCTCCGCATTTAGCTAGCAATGCAGCCAAACCTCATCTTTCTCTCTCGCTCTCTCTCTCTCTCTCTCTCTCTGTGTGTTTCATTCTCTATGTCTCTCACTCTGTTTGTGTGTGAGTGAGCAGGTGCAGGGAGGGAGGCCAGTGGGTGGTGCCGTCACAGCCTCAGTAGGGGGCTTCTGACTCACCCGGACCTACGTCACACATGTGCTCGCATAACCAAGCTCACGCAGCATGTACGAACTGTACACGGGAGCAAACGTGCACCTTTACAGTCATGTCAAAACTCTTACACACATTGTGTTTTTAACACACAGTCATCCTCATTCACAGTGTATCACACACCCTTGTAACTGTTGCACATGACGTAAATGTAAAGAATGCGGTTTCAAGAACCTGCTGTTCCCTTTCTTTAGAGCTGTGCAGTGTCTGTGTTCGTCACTGCAGTAATAGATATATGTAGAGTAGGGATGTAATCGAATATGAATGCATTATTCCGATTGAACAGATAATGTGTTTGACACAGATACAAATACAGGTATGAAAAGGAGGTGTGCTATTGTTTGTTTGTTTTTTGTTCACATGGTGTTTGGTTGAGCCTAGAGGTGCACATCGGACCTGGGATCCGGTGTGACACAACTAAAAAGTCACGAGTGAGAGATTTTCACTTTGATTTCACTTTCACATGAAGCTTGCAGGACAAAGACTGTGTTCATTAATGTGTCGTGCTGTGCGGTGCACACTGTGTTCATTCCCTCATCCTTAGTAGCTGCCTGGTCAGGGTCATGGTGATTTACATTAGACTACTAGTTTGTTTATATTGTGGGAAATTTTATTTTTTAATTTTATTTTTTCATATTAAAATGAAAAAAAAAGAAAGAATTTTTTAAAATTAGGCCACACCCACTCCAACATTCTTTAACCTATCCTCTAGCTACTACGCATGTAGCATATAGACACTTACTAGGCAATAATTTCTATTTTTTCATTGTAATGAGTAAAAAAACGGAAAACCAGATTACACCAAACAAGTTTATAATAGCAGCCTGTTGCTGAATTCATGCAATAAAGTTTTAAAATACAGAACTATATAACACACATTCAAAACTACAATCTTTGTACTCTACAAATAAAAAGGTAAAAAAGTAATTCTGGTTGCTTACTGTTAGCTTTCACTAGTGATGGCTGAATGTAGTCACGATATTGAATGAACGATTCTGCATTACTATTATGAAGCCATTAGGGTTGAGGCTTAATAGCACACAGTCTCATTGTAGGTGGTGCTGTTGTGGTGCTGCTGCTGTTGGTTCCACAAAAGTAAAAAAAAAAATAATAATAATCCATTTAAGCCATTTGAAAACAGCAAATAAGACAATTAGGCCATTTAGACCATTTATACATTTATACCAGCCGGTCCTGGCTTTCAGTAAGGTTTTATTTGCATGCAGGGGCAGTCAGGCGGAAACTGTAGCACTTTGACTTTGACTTTTTTTCTCTAGCAATCATCATCTTTTGGAACAAAACATAAATCTGGAGTAGGGAAAGAGAGAAAGAAGCACGTTCTATTCTAATACTGTGATTGCTAGCAATTTCGCTTTATTTGCAGCTCTGTTGGTAACCATGTGCTTCTGTGTTTTTTTTCTGAAAACTCCACCCACATCACTATACCTATAAAGTACTACAAATTCTTCCCCCTAAAAAAGTAGTTCCATTTCTGAAATTATGAATTATATAAGGAATAAAATGCATCTCGGGGCTTACTGCCCCATCATGGATTATTTTCCTATAACACCATCTGTCATAGTGGAATATTCCTCTTACATTACAGAGGACATTTAATTTCCTCATGCTTTTTTAACCATTTATAGTTGCATTTATTGTTGTGGGACGTCCGTTCCTGTTATCAATCCCGTTATAGCAGCTATAAACAGCCTCTCTTTTTTTCCTCTCTCTTGAAATGAATAAAACAAAAAAAAAATGCAGCTTGCCATGTTATTTACTGTCCTGAAGACTTTCTCATGGTGTAAAACTTACTGTTACAGAGCACTGAAACTGGAGTCTCCTTCCATAAATGTTAAATAAACATCTCCTTACAGAAATCTTTACTATATCAATTATTAATGATACATTTTCTTTGTAATGCAAGTCTTATATTTTGTAGCGTGTCCAGCATAGAAATCCCCGTGAATGAGTTGTTACTATCGATATGATAACATAATAGAACATATTAATATTTGACTCATTTGAATTATAGCTTACACTATTGTCAGAGCTGCTGTTATAGAAAATTAATTAACACCTACCTTCTGGCCACTCAGATTTGAGAATATAAAAAGGTGCTGTGGTATAAACAGGATCAGAACGTAATTTACAAAAAATTTGATTCAATGCTATTAATAAGGGAGTTTTGTGTAATCAGATTTTTGTTTTTTCTCAGGATAAAAAAGGAATAGTTGTTTGCGGCAATTGTCTATATACTATAAAGGCAGCTATAGATAGATTAGGTTGAAAAATGCTAGAGTTTTCTTTTAACATGTCTTCTTTTTTAACTTGCACCCCTTCTCCTGTCCTCGTCTTCTCTCCTGCTGTGTCTAAGTGCATTTGCATTCCATAATTGTGTGCTAATGAAGAACAGTTAACAGTTCACAAGCAGAAGCCAGCACTCCACAGGAAAACGAGAGGAGGTTTTTCCTTCCTAAATTGCAGGGTTGCTAGTGAAGAGGTAGTGAAGTAGAGCGGTGAGAGGGGGGACAGGAGAGGAGAGGAATACGAGCGAGATCGTATGGGTCATTCAGTTTAAATCTGGTTCGTCATTTTAGATGAAACCACACTGAGCAAAAAACATAACAAACTCACTCCATGAGTCCTGTCCCACATCCGAAAGAGTGAGGGAGAGAGATGAGGGGGTTGGAGGAGGGGAAAGAAATCTCAGGAATGTTTTAAAAGCTTTAATTGCGAGAGCTCGAACGTAATTAAGTCCCGTTCCGATCTTTGATGTACTCTTCCCTATGCTGGCTTTCATTTGTGCCCATGGTAACTGTTCTCCTGCGTTCAAGACTTAAACCCGCTCCAGTCAGGGCAGCTCAGAAGAGATGAGACAGAGCGGGTGTGGACGCTTGTGCGTGTAGGTGCTCATATGTAATCAGTCAGGCAGACGCAGAATAACGGAAAACGATATCGTTTTTTTCCTTTGAGAGAAAACGGTGGTGATTAATTAAAAGATGAAAGTGGCGTCGACTGAAGTTCAGCCATCAAACATCACCTTGAAGGTGGAATAAATAACAACAGTTTCTGATCAGTCCCTAACCTCTCTCTCTCTCTCTCTTTCTCTCTCTCTCTCTCTCTCTCTCTCTCTCTCTCTCTCTGCGCCTCATCAATGCCAACAGAGTATCAGAAAAAGTTTTTTGTAATCGGCATGCAGCTTAGTGAATCATTGCAGGACAAGAGAAACGGAAGCAACCAAAGCAAACAAAAAACACTCATGAGGACACACACACACATACACACACATACACACACAGCGTTTAAATAGATTCACAGTGGCATGAAAATTGTAGCTTGTAGTAGTTTGTTTGCCTACATCCCAAACCACATACTACCACTCTAAACACTCAAAATAGTGCACCACTATAGGTAGCGATATATTAGTATGTGGCACATTATTGCATCTAAGGGCTGTTTTACACAGAAGTATATTTTACAGTAAGATAATAAAACACAGCTTGTCATGTTACGGAGAAACTGGAAAGCGTAAGACTCTCCAATGGTAGAAAACTTGCTTACTCTTGCAAAGCACTGACACTGGAGACGCTTCCATAGATGTTTAATAAATTTCACGCAACAGAAAGCTTCATAATATTAATGATTACAAACAATGATAAAAACAGACATTGTAAAAGAACAGCTTATACGTAGGTTGTGTATAGAGATTTAAGATGTGTGTGCAAGGGTGAGGCTTGAGCATAAACTGTTTTTGGGAGGTAAAGGTCTTTAAGGGTTTCCACGTGGGACCTTCCACAGCGGTGCAGAAGCAGGATGAATATTATCCACTACTTTTAAATATGGCTACAAATCGGAAAACTGAATAGTGGGCATTTCTGGCCATTGCACATCTTTTCTATTTTTCTTGATTGTCAATCCACCTCTTGGTGTGGACTTCATTTCAGTTCATTTCAGACAGGCACAGAATGTACGTAAGCTGTAATCAGGGTATTCTTTTAATATCTAATGAAAGGTCAGATTTTATTGGCTCTAGTTTCTCAGTATTTTGTTTTTTTCAGGGCCTTTAACTCTCTGTTTACTTTCCCCATCCCTTTCCAGTTTCTCTGTAACACACAAATAGTTATCATTTTTGGGTATGCTTCTTCTTTTGCTTCCTTTCTTTTTCTTTTTTTCCCCCTCTGCCTGTTTTTTGTCCCTCAGCCTCTCTCTGTCTCTCCATTTCTGTACAGAAAAGTTTGTTCTCTGGACAGGGTGAAATGTCTGCGAGGCTGAATACATAACACTTCATTATTGCGCTAACTCCTATTCCTTTTCTCTCTCTCTCTCTCTCTCTCTCTCTCTGTGTCTCTCTCTCTCTCCTGCAGGTCGTTGTTGGCAGAGGAGAAGTTTGTTTTCTGCACAGGCCTGGTGCTCCACAGGCTGCAGTGTCTGCGAGGTTTCGGAGAATGGCTCGACTCAATCAGAGATTTTAGCTCTCATCTTCAGAGTCTCAGCCTGGACTTACCCGCGTTCTCGTGCCTGTCGGCCCTGGTGCTGCTCACAGGTAACACACACCACAAGGCTAACACACACCACAAGCATAACACGCACTGAGAGGATAAGCAACCTCGGGGACATTCTCATTTTCCTTTTTCTCCTTCGTCTCGACATCCCTCGCTCTCTCACTCTCACATTCACACCTCTTTGTGTGGCCAGTGCTGATTATCTCAGGTGTGGGACAGGTGATGGCCGAGACTGGGTTTACCTACACGGGAGGACTAATCCCCTTTTAATCACAGCAAAAGAGAGCGAGCGGGAGAGAGATAGAGATAGAGAATGAAAAAGGGTTTTGTGTATTTTCTATAAGGACAGCTGGGGATTATTGATTATTGGGTGGCAAAGTTCACATAAACAGGTGTTTGTGTGTGTGTGTGTGTGTGTGTGTGTTGTGAGAACCAGCAGGTGTTTCAGGTATTATGCACATGCATGACTGAGACAGACGCTACACATTAAGGCGACCCAGGGCTTCATTTGAAGGAGAATGCTATCCTCTGGTTTAAAAAAATGATAAACATCATCCACTTTTTCTATCCTGAGTTGAAAGGATGTGTTTTATCGGTGGTCTAATTCCATGCATGTCATTTGCAAACAGTCATTTTATATGTATTAGGTATGATCACGTACTGAGAAGGAAGTTATGTAGAAATGCACACTTTATATTGTTGTAAGTAATAACGGGTTAACCGTCTTGGGTGATTGATTTAATATTTCATTTCGTCACAATAATTAGGTTGTTATATTGTAAGCTGGATAACTGGCTATTTATCTGGGTCATATGTTGGTTCATATGATTCTGTTTGATTGATTGATTGATTGATTGATTTACATTTTATTTTTATATTATTTAGTTTTTTAGCATAGCTTGACTATTGGTGTCCACCAGAGTAAGATGCAATGATTAAACATCATTTTTGATTGTACATTTTCACACTGAAACACATAAGGAAGGACATAATTACAGTATAATAATTTTTTTAAAAATTAAATTTTTATAAAAATTTTGCTACAGTATAAATGATAGGAGAAATAATAGCTGATTATCTGTTTTAATAAAATTATGGAAAAGTGAGGAACTCAAGGGTCAGACCTATCTTTCCATGTGTCCGTTCCCAGAACCATCAGCCTTTAGCAGAATGTGTGTGCGTATGTGTGTGTGTGTGTGTGTGTGTGTGTGTGTGTGTGTGGGTATGTGTTGGCCTCCATGGAGCAGCACTTAGCTCTGTAGTGGGAGGAATCGAGCACTACTCAGTGGAGCCCTGCTCTCCTCTATTCCCCCTATCTCTCTCTCTCTCCCTCCACTCCCCTACTCAAACTATCGACCCTCTAAAAGTGTCTGCAGTGAAAGAGTGCCATCGATCAGCCCCTAGAGAGCGAGAGAAAGAATGAGTGAAAGTAGAATGAGGAACAATGCAGCTGCTGAACACCCACAGCACGAGAATAAATAAAAGCAACACACACAAACACACACACACACAAGTATCTATGTTTACATGCAGTCTAATAAACCCTTAACAAACTACCTGATAGCTCAATTAGAATAAAAAACTTTCCGATAATCTAAATCCAAATACAGTAAATGGATTAAAGGCAATTCAAATGAAATTTCAATCCTAGTAAGAATTTAATATGTTAAATTAAAAAAATAATAACCGTGTAAATGTTTGAATCCGATTACTGCTACAGTCAGAATATTTGCATATACTGTGAACAATTTTTTTGGCTCCTGACACACAGTAGGAGCAAAACATTCACCTGTTGAGGAACTTACATATATATATATATATTTATATATGTAAGTTCCTCAACAATATATATATATAAAATTTTCAATTTTACATTTTTATGGATAAGGTCTGAGAAGGACGTCGAACTAATATTTCGAAGTAAGCAAGGTGATTAAACACACAGCTAATATGAAATACTCATTTCAGCAACCTAAAGTGACATAACTCCTTGTGTTACTTGTTGCTATGGCAACACTGGCACTAAATTGCCACTCCTGGCATGCACATTTCATTCAATCTATGTGTAACATGCATGTGTATAGGGATTTTTGTAACAAAGTGTTTAGGGTGAATATAAACAGTTTATAATCTGCAATTCATTTGGATTGATGAAACATCCAGCGTGGAGTGAGAGGTGTGTGAAGTAGGCAGGCTTGAGGCTTGTTATTGACACACCAGCATTAAAGTGATAAAGCAGAAGCTTCACACTAACTCAGTGAGACAGCAGCTAGAAGCGAGCGTGACATTTGT
Source organism: Pangasianodon hypophthalmus (assembly GCF_027358585.1). Classification (NCBI taxonomy): domain Eukaryota; kingdom Metazoa; phylum Chordata; class Actinopteri; order Siluriformes; family Pangasiidae; genus Pangasianodon; species Pangasianodon hypophthalmus. The sequence goes on along the minus strand of NC_069731.1, from coordinate 7,493,157 downwards.
TCTTTTGTAACCCAGACCACACACACTACAAACTTTCTCCAAAAGGACATGCTCAAGTTTTCCCTTTTACACCTTTCCTTTTTTTAATCCCACAAATTAGTAGAAGAAGTGCAGTTATGTGTATGAGGTGTGTATATGGTGTGTGATTTAGGGGCAGGGGGGAGGCAGATGGTATGTCATGCATCAGTCTCACATTAGGAAGCTGCTGGTGGTGTCGCGTTTGGTAACTGCATTAGTAATACAAATTTGGCGGTTGAGCAGCACATTTCTTATCTTACTTATTGTTTTACTAATTGGCCTGATTTTGTCCTGTGTTTATGGTAATCCTTTAGAGAAATAATCATGTGTGCCTTTATTTCCTACATGTGTGTATGTACATAGTAAAAACATGTCCTTATCTTGCATAAAGTTCAACACCTTTTTGAGGCAGAAAATATAATCTTATTGACCCAGTGTGTGTATTTTGATTTTATAACAACAATTACAATTGTAAAAATGAATTTCAAATACAATATAAACATTACCTTCAACTCAATTAACCATGTTTATCAAAAGAAACATAAAAGATGCCTTGTGATGGTGATGGCAGGTGTGTGGGATGTGTACAAGTGCAAGTATAAATAATAGCAGTAGGGAATGTTGACAAGCTATCATTCACTAAAGAATGTGCTACTTTTAGTCAGAAAATTTGGCCTACTTTGACAGGAAGAGGTAATTTGACTGACATGGCCGACATCCAACCACAGACCTTGTCCCACAGCCTGTCAATAAACATGCAGGATTATCTCATTTACTTACTGTTTAAGTGCCTCAAACAAAATAATCAACAAATTATCAACAAGAAGTCAGGATTGTATGGATTTTGTTTAATCCAGTGACTATAACTTACTCCAAAAAATTATTTGTCACACAGTTTTTGTGTGTATATACACACAGAAGTTCAAAGAGCCAGGTAACTCAGATTGTAACCTTTAAGATTCTGAAGACTGAGGCCAGAAAAGTGTACAAAAGTTGTTTAAGGTTAGAGTAAACATAGCAGTCGGTAAAAATCACAGTCACATTTTTGTTTTAGATGGACAAGTCAGTGACATAATATGAAATAAAGTTATAAAAAAAAAAAACATTGAGTTATAACACCAAACCTTGTTATCCAGTGTTACATTTAACTTTTTATTCAGCAGATACTTTTATCCAAAGTGACTTACAACTGAGAGAGAATGTAAACACTTGAGGGTTTAAGTATGTTGTCGAACAGTGTTCCTCTGGCAGGTCAATTTCATGACTCACAACCTGTCCCTAAATATAATACATGGTTTTATTATTTTTAAATTGACTTCTATTTATGGGGAAAGTGAAACAAGCCTACTTTTTAATGTTGGATAAATTGATTTGTTGGATAAATTGTATGGTTCAGCTTTTAGAAGAAATTTAAGTAACTCAAACATATAGATAGATAGATAGATAGATAGATCAGTTGCCTTCAGTAGAAAATGAACTTTGACCACACACACTCATTCTTTACCTGTCTGTTTCTCCTCAGAACAATGTCCTGGCCTCAAGGAGCCCAAGAAGGTGGAGGAGCTGCAGTCCAAGCTCATCTCCTGCCTTCGAGATCACCTGAGCTCCGGTGGGGCCACAAGTGTGGCTGCCGCAGGCAAAGCCCCGCCCCCAGTGGCTGCCGTACTGGACCTGAAGATGGAGCTTCGGTCACAGCGCACTCAAGGCCTACAGAGGATCTTCTACTTAAAGCTGGAGGACCTGGTCCCACCTCCTCCACTCTTCGACAGATTCCTGGACACACTGCCCTACTAATACAGACACGCCCTAAAGCTCGCCTGGGCACGCCCACAGGTTGGGGACACACCACAGAGGACAGAGCCTGAAGAGAGACTCACTGAACTCGATTTTCTCTCAAGAGGCTCCAGATGTACACTCTTTCCACCTCAGCTCTGTGTCTGATAATGTGTGTGTGTGTTTGTGTGTGTGTATGTGTGTGTGTGTGTGTGTGTGTGTGTGTGTGTGTGTGGGGAAGAGAGGGAGCAGAGCTGTGCTTTTGGACTGTGGTTCAGTGTGTGTGTAATAAATTGAGAGATAGAAGGTTGGAAGGGTTCTATTCAGTCAAAAGACAGTCAGTATGCTCTACATACACTTACACACAGTTACACATGAGACACAAAGGACATAAAAAATGAGTGTGTGTGAGAGTGTATATGCGTCTCTGTGGAAAGCTTGAGGCAAAACGAATCAACAGACGTCCAGACAAAGTGCATTAAATTCTAACCACCGAATCACACTCCCAAAACTGTATACAAGTGCAATTTACTAAGTGCTATTTAAAAAAAAAACAAAACAAAAAAACAAGGATTAGACAGAAGAGTAGGAAAGAGTAGAAAGCACAGGAGAGTGTGTGTGTTCCATTTCTATTTCAACTCTAAATTATTTTAATACTACGACTCACCCTGTGAAGTAATGATATCAAACCAAGCAGATGTCTCACACATCAGTCTGCTCACTAACTCTTGCAACTCTTGAGCAAGTTCTACAGACTTGAAATTACTGTAGAGTTCTATTATTTTTTTCTGGTTTTTGCAAACCAGGGAATTTTAGGGTTAGAAGTGTAGAGCTAAAAAAGAGTGCAAGGGAGCATTTGGGCTACAAGCACTTAAAAAAGAAAGAAAGGAGAGAGGGATGGGGCACGGAAGGAGGGAATGATAGAGTGGGAAAGAGGGTGGGAGGGACGAAACATTCCGTGCTCACGCTCATTTTTATAAGTTTCTATTGTTAACACCATCTATTAATACAGAGGACTTTGTTGCAAAAAAAGTTGTCTTTTATTTGTACAAAAAAAAAAACAGATTATATGCATGGTTTTCTCTTTTCTCGCCTTTCTTGCCTGTATTTATTTTGTTTGCGAAAGACGGCCAGCTCCTCAAAGGGCTCGGACACATTCACAGACTGGGCTTTTCCGCTAACATCGCCCAAAGGCAACCATTTGCGACAAATGGAGAATTATATAAATATATAAATATATATATATACACAATACAAAACTAATATTTTGAAGTGTTTTTATCCAATAGATTTTTCAAATCTTGTGGTACGAGTTGTGCATTTTTTTGTTTGTTTTTGTTTGTTTTGTTTTTTTTTCAAAGAAAAAACAAGATTACAAAAAATGTCTCTTTTTGATTTGTTTGGATTACTTTTTTTTTCTCTTTGGTTCACTGGAGGCTCTGTTCAGCACTTTGAAATCATAAAGAAAAAAATGATTATTTTGTCTGAAAGTGTGTGAAGTTTTGTTGGTGCAAGAGCACTTTCAAAAGAACACTGACCAGGGGTGGAAGAATCTGAATAATTTACAGTGTGACAACATATAACGCTTAAACCTTCACATATTTTCAAATAGGACAAGATTAAATGCCACATAACATCACAGAAGTGCAAATATTCATATATTTAGTTAAGGAAACTTCTAAAGTAAACTAATTGAGGCCAGTGGAAAAGGAAATACTCTTTTTAATAATCAGTTAGACAGAAGAATAATCACTGTGTAAATGTTTGAATCCAATTATTTTAACATGAGAATCTTTGTATATATTCTTCAGATATAGGATATACAGTATGTGGCTCTATATATTCATGCATTCATTCATTTTCATCTCCCTATTTGTCTCTCTCTCTCTCTCTCTCTCTCTCTCTCTCTCTCTCTCTCTCTCTCTATATATATATATATATATATATATATATATATATATATATACACATACATACATACAGTATATATACATAATATATATGGCATTAATTATAAATTCCATTCAGTGTAATATTATTTGTATAGGACGTAAAACAATAAATATCGTCATAAAGCATCTTTACATAAATGTGGGTGCAGATCTAGATCCCTAATGAGCAAGCCCAAGTAAAAGTGGGCTTTTTTTTAGGAAAAAAAAAAGGTTTAGGTTGTGGGAATTTTTAAAACCCAAAAACACAACCTGCATTCTCATATTTTTAAAGGCTAATCTTATCCCAATTTCAAAACAAAAAAAATAACATTGGCAAAAATGGAAATTTACTAAACACACCAGAGAAAAAAAAGAATTTTATTTAATGTGATACATTCAGGTCCATAAGTATTTGGACAGTGACACAATCTTTGTAATTTTGCCTCTGTACAGCACCACAATGGATTTGATGTCCATTTGAAATGAAGCAATCAAGATAAGATTGAAGTATAGACTTTCAGCTTTAATTCAAGGTGTTTAACAAAAATATTGCATTAACTGGGAATTACAGCCAAATTCCTCGATTCCCTCCATTTTCACAGGCTCAAAAGTAATTGGACAATTGACTGATAAGCAGTTTCATGGCCAGGTGTGACCTGTTTCCTTGTTATTTCATGACAAATTAAGGAGATAAAAGATCTGGAGTTGATTCCAAGTATTGAATTTGCATTTGGTATCTGTTCATGGGAACTCTCAATATAAGGAGGCCATGATTAGGCTGAAAAAACAAAACAGACCTATCAGAGAGATAGCAGAAACTTTAGAAGTGGCCTAATGAACAATTTGGTACATTATTAAAAAGAAAGAATGTACTGGTAAGTTCAGCAACACCAAAAGGCCTGGAAGACCACGGAAGACAGCTGAAGTGGATGATCATGGAATTCTTTCCTTGGTGAAGAAAAACCCCTTCACGACATCTAGCCAAGTCAAAAACACTCTGGAGGAAGTAGACGTATCAGTGTCAAAGTCTACAATCAAAAGACGCCTTCATGAATGTAAATACGGTTTACCTCAAGATGCAAATCACTGGTAACACTCAAGATCAGAAGGGCCAGATTAGGCTTTGCTAAAAAAAAAAAAAAAAAAAAACTCTAAAAAAAAAAAAGCCTGACCAGTTCTGATACATGAATAACTTATACCAGAATGATGGGAAGAGAAGAGTATGGAGAAGGAAAGGAAGGACTCATGATCCAAAGCATACCGCATCATCTTTCAAATGTGGAGGCAGTATTATTGCATGGGCATTTGTGGCTGCTAATGGAACTGGGTCACTGGTGTTTATTGATGATGTGACTGCTGATAGAAGTAGCAGGATTCAGACAAATTCTGCAAAACTGATAGGACAGCACTTCACAGTACAGATGGATAATGACCCAAAATGTACCATGAAAGCAACCCAAGAGCTTGGAAATGGAATGTTCTTAAATGGTCAAATCACTCACCTGACCTCAACCCTATTGAGCATGCTTTCCACTTACTGAAGACAAAACTGAAGGCAGAAAGACCCAAAAACAAGCAGCAACTGAAGGCAGCTGCAGTACAGGCCTGGCAAAGCATCTCAAGGGAGGAAACTCAACATTTGGTGATGTCCATGGGTTCCAGACTTCAGGCAGTCATTGACTTCAAAGCATTTGCATCTAAGTATTAAAAATAATCCTAATAGTTATGATTATGTCAGTTGTCCAATTACTTTTGAAAATGGAGGGACTATGTAAAAAATGGCTGTAATTCCTAAATGATTATTGCAATATTTTTTGTTAAACAACTTGAATTAAAGCTGAAAGTCTACACTTCAATCACATCATGATTGCTTCATTTCAAATCCATTCTGGTGGTGTACAGAGGCAAAATTCCAAAATTGTGTCACTGTCCAAATACTTATGGACCTGGCTGTAATTCAAATACATGAAATTCATATTCAAGTAATTTGGGTAGCCTCTAAACTCCATAGAATCAGCCTACAATCAATGATATACCTATTTGCAATATCATCACAATGTACAGCACATTTATTCAAGTATATCATTATAGCCATAACACAAGGTAGCAAAGGAACCTGTTTAAGATCATTAAACCTGCCTTCTTAGCTACATACCCTAACCCTTATCACCTAACCTTTGTGTGTAAGTGTGTGTATTGCTGCTGCTTGTTGTCCCCCCGAGACCCCATTACACTGATAGGGTGAGAGAACGTTAAGTATGGAGGAGGGACAATGATTTTAGGGGGATTCCATGAATGAGAGTGGGCAGATCAAGCTTCCAGGCCTCGTTAAACCCCATCGATCCGCATGGTGACATTTTAGAGGCGAAGTACACACACACACATGAACACATTTCAAGCACAAGCATGCACATTGACATGGCTGCTCATTCTCAAGTGCACCACCCATGCACACACAGATGTACACACGCAGTAGGTAAATGCATGCTTGCACACACCCACTCAGTAAAATGTCATGGTCTTTTGTTTTTTTGTTTTTTTGTTGTTGTTGTTTTTCTTTCATTTTGAAGTATAAATGGCTCTGTAATTTTAATTACAAGGATGCAAGTGGACTGTGTTAAAATTTAATTCAAGTCAACTTTATTGTCATTATACATATACACCAGCTTTTTTGGGTTAGGTATAAATCAGCATTAAAAATATAACACATGTAAAGAGTGCAAATGGACAGCCAGAGCAGAAGTATATCTTCATACAAATAATAATAAGTACAAAAGATTATATAGCTACTATAGACCAGGAATAGGCACTACACTGCCAAAATATGTCATCTTATCAAGTGAAAATATCTTGAATATAGTCAAATCTATCTAGTATTTCCTTTCATAAGATTGCAGTAAACTTATTTTTACACATTGTTTACTAATTTCAAGCTTGAAATAGTCTTGTTCTATTGGCAGGTTATTTTTGCAAAATTTAAGCATTTATCTCTAAAAAGAAGCAAAATTATCTGCCAATAGAATAAGAAAATTTAAAGGTTAGTATTAAATTAGTAAAAATGTCTTAAAATAGGTTTAATAATCTTATACCCCTGGTTTATTATGATTTTATAATAGGAAATACTAGATATATGTGACATGATGATGACATGGTGGCTCAGTGGTTAGTACTGCTGCCTCGCACCTCCGGGGTTCGGGGTTTGAATGTTCTCTCTGTGTTTTGGGGGCTTCCTCCAGGTACTCTGGTTTCCTCCCCAAGTCCAAAGACATGCGTTGTAGACTGATTGGCATTTCCAAATCGTCCATAGTGTGTGAGTGTGTGTGATTGTGCCATGCAATGGGCTGACCCCAATCCAGGGTGTTCCCCGCTTCGTGCCCCGAGTTCCCTGGGATAGGCTCCAGGCTCTCCCGTGACCTTGAGTAGGATAAGCGGTATAGAAAATGGATGGATTTTAGAGCAGCTCCTTGCACCATATTTGGTTAGAAATTCTCTGCGACCATCAAATACTTACCAAAACCTTCTGTGTGAAAAATTCACAACACTGCAACAGTGCTAACAAAAACGCTAGCATTTTCAGGTGGAAAACAGACATGTAGCAATATGATGAGTGACTCATCTCTATACAGCTACTATACAGTTAGAAAACACATACATGGATATGTAATGAGTCTTCATAATGAGATATCACCTGACTGTTCTTTTTCAAGCTAGCAAGTCAGATGCTAGTTAGCAGGCAAAACGGCTATGATCGTGTAACAAGCTCTATAGGAAACTCTTGTCAAAACTTTAGAAATATAACAGCAGTAAAGTAAAGTAATACTTTAATAAAAGAAATAAACAAACAAACAAAAAACAGTATAATTAATTGACACTTCATAAATTAATGCAGACCACCAGTATGATTTTTGAAAGATACCTAGCATTAGCATTAGTTTACATCCACCAGTATGATTTATTAACTGTCACTTCTCATGTCTTCCAAATGAAAGGTTTTTCTGGATTTCAAAATACAGTCACTTTAATAGGAACACACGTACCCCTCTTAATCGTGTAAGTATCCAAACAGCCAATCATGTGGCAGCAGCACAATGCATACAATCATGCAGATGCAGGTCAAGAGCTTTAGTTAATGTTCACATCTGCATCAGAATGAGGAAAATGTGTGATCTCAGTGACTTTGACATGGCATGGTGGCATGGTTTTTGTTCCCAGACAAACTGGTTTGAGTATTTCAGCAACTGCTGATCTGAGATTTTCATGCTCAACAATCTCTAGAGTTGTTGTGCGAAATGTGCGAAAACCAAAAAAACATCTAGTGAGCAGCAGTTCTGCAGGCGGAAATGCCTTGTCGATGAAAGAGGCCAGGGTTTTTAGACTGATCGTAGTCTTCGTTCGTGACCTAGTGAGCCAGCAAGAGGATGTATTTGTGCTATAAAGCACCTCTGAAAGTCGCTCTGGTTAAGGGGGTCTGCTAAATGCTGTAAATATAGGTCAGAGGAGAATGCTCAAACTGATTCGAGCCAACAGAAAGGCTACGGTAAATCAAATAAGCACTCTTTACAACTGTGATGAGCAGAAAAGCATCTCAGAGCAGGAGACCACATCGGGTTCCACTCCTGTTAGACAAGAACAGGAATCTGAGTCTACAGGAGGCACAGGCTCACCAAAACTGGACATTTTTACCACATGATTGGCTAATTGCATGAATGAGCAGGGGTGCCAGGGTTCCTATTATAGTGAGTGTAACATTTATGGTATTTTATAATATGTATCAAAATAGATTTTAATGTTTTTTTCTGCCCATCCATGGACATTACAATAAATAGATGGCCTAGGTAGTCAGGTACAACATTTCAACGTTCTGGTTAACCTCTTAAACCCACAGCCTATTATTCGATTATTCATCTTGAATTATATAAATACTAGGAATTCCTAATTATAGTAATTATAGTAAAACTAATACAAAATATATGTAATTATGAGAGTGAGGAAGTCATCGTGTACCATGAAAGTACGCACTTGCCAGTAGCTCCTGTTAGTTTAAAAAATTAAAGTACAACGTCGATTTAATAGTGATCAAAATCCCGCTATCTGGTGTAACCTAGAAGAGGACGGGTTCTATTTTGAGTCTGGCTCCTCGCAAAGTTTCTTCCTCATGTTGTTTTTCTCCAATACTGGCTTGCTCATTAAGGATCTAGCTCTACATACAGATTCCTCAGAAAGTGGCTTTTTGGCAATGCCTATTGTTTTGTATTGAATCAAACTGTTGAAATTATTGAAAAGTTGCAATATTCTGTTGATTCCTGGTGGTCGTGCAATAATTTGTAATGGTTATTAATGAGATTTTGTGTTTTACATATGGGTTCATATCATGGGTGTCCTACAGGCCTCTGGTGGTCAATCATGGTGGTATTAGGCTGTGGTTTAATGATGATTCAATGGACCTAATGGAATTCCGTAATATTGACATCTGTCATGATGTTGTACTTAGAGCTAAGTGTAAGGAAATGAGAAAACACAGATTTATAGCAATCATGGTTATCTACTCAGAACTGGAAAATATTAGATTACTATATAAAATAAAAACAGAAATGTTTAATAGAATATCATTGTCATTAGGAAGTTCAGAAAGTAGTAGAGTAATACAAAAACTATTGATGCAAAAGTAAATGCAAAGGGAAAAAAGTTAAACATGGTGTTTTTCCTTGGACATATGAACTATAAAGGGCTCAGTGGTTATGGAGTGGACAGAATTACAGGGTTTTAAATAAAATTCAATTAAACTGGAACCAAGTGCAACAGCAACAGCAATAGTTTTAACCCTTTCTCGCAGTACACTGGAAATCGACTTATCAGACATTTTTAATCAGTATCAAATGAATTATGTTATCACTGCAAGTCTGTTATAAGATTAGTTGGGTTTCTGTGTGTAGAGTATCGTGACTCTGTGCTTAGCTGCTGGTGAGCAGGGTGATGGGAAATGGGAGGGGTGTGAGCCCTCTGCTGGGCAAACAATTCACATCTCTTTACAATAACATTGATGCAGAGATAAAACAGACAGCATAACTAAAGCTTTTTTGATAGATTTTAGCTCTTATATTGCCCATTGTGTGAGTATTAAATAATAAGAAAGCACACCACCATACCAAAGGTATAGTCCTCTCAGAAATATCTGGAAATAACTGGACATGATGTTGAAGTAAAGGATCAAAAATAAGGGAAATCAAAGCAGAGCGTTTATTTTGGTTCCTAACCATTCCTGGGCTGTAATTTCTTTGTAAGTAACATGCAACGATATACTATAATCTCCCAATATATTATGATTTGAAGCCTTGAGGAGTCGTATAGACAGAGGCAGGTGGAGGGCAGCTTGGTGAAGCTGTCAGTCAGGGAGCAGGCAGATCGATCCAGAATGACAGGTAGCAGATCCCCCTGGAGTCTTCATTACAGCCTTCTATTAGAGCAGGAGAGGAGGGGCTAATGCACATACACCAGTTTGTGTGTGTGTGTGTGTGTGTGTGTGTGTGTGTGTGTATGTGTGTGCGTGCACACTGAGCGGCTCATGTAATATTGATCAGCTGTTAGTGAGTTTGTTGAGGGGGATCAGCAGGGACGGACTCACGCTGTGACGAGTGGCAGCAGAGCTTTAACACAAGAATGAGCCTCAACCCCCTCTCCAAATGCTCCAAATATGTATATACACACACACACACACAAATCATTGTCACCAAACCATTATGAAATGGTCATATAATATATACACTTACCATCCACTTTAATAGGAACACCTGTACACCTGCACAATCATGCAGTTATCTAATCATTCAATCATGTGGCAGCAGTGCAATGTGAAAAATCATGCAGAAACAGGTCAGGTGCTTCAGTTAATGCCACATCCTGGCATTAACCTAATGCATAACTCCTGCCACATGATTAAATGGTTGGATAACTGCATAAATGAACAGGTGTACAGGTGTTCCTTTAAAAGTGGACAGTAAGTGTACATCAACTATACAAATTCTTCCCACAAAAACTTGCAAAATAAATAAATCAGTTAGACAAAGGCAAATAAAAAACACAATCTATTTGTTTACATGTAGGATTAAGACTGGCACCTAGTGTGACAAGAAAACACAAATGTCTGGCAAAAAATGCACAACACATTGATGTATTGAACATTTAACCATGTTATCCATGGTGTAAAAAGATCAGGTTTTACGCATTGCTTAATAATTTAGGAATTTTGTCTTGCAAATTGGGTCTTGTCAGAGAGACCTGCGGCATTCAGGAGAAAAAAATACCAATAGCAAATCCACTTTCCAATCCAATTTTTTATACCTCATTGCTTTACATTTTAACAGTGGCAGCACAAGGGCCCAGCAAATAGTGTTCCTACTTCCTAAAATCATGCAGGTAGCTGGATTGGTGACTCTAAAATTTGATTGGTGCCCCCGAGACTGGTGTTTCCTTCAGGGTGTATTCCTGCCTCGAACCCAGTGTTCCTGGGATAGACTCCAGATCCACCGTGAGCTTGAGCAGGATAAAGCAGTTACTGAGGATGAATGATTTTGGTTGTTGTCCAAATACAGTTTTGTCTGTATTATAAACACTGTATTGTACATTGTATGTTGCATATTGTATTTTTGTTTATTATTACCTTTCAACCTTTCAATCATTATTCAGTCCCTATAGTCTGGTCATTCAGCAATATATTTGTGTGCATCACCAAAAAGTCATAAACCATATGGATGTGTCAAATAGTAGAAACAATAGTAGAAACAGCAATAACCAAAAGATTATATTTATTCATCATTTTAGCTAAGTTCACAGCAAAACATTCCACTTAATTAAGTCATCTTACCAACCACACAGCTTTTTTTAAAGCAGAACCGATAATAATATTACAACAGTACCTTTTAATAGTACCTCTGAACTGACTCATAAACGTGTTGTTGTAATGTCTACATATTGTGTGGTGTTGCTGCTATGTGAGGTTACTTCTCAGATTTTATCTCATCCTCAAAGAGTTTCAGTTGAGGAGGTGAGGATGTCGATGAAAATAATAGGAAGGTAAGGGTGATCCCTTATTAAAAGTTTATAATGCCACTCCTTGCTCTATCGCATGCCGGGACTCCCCCATTGGGGCAGAAAAGAGAGCATGTGGGCAGGTTGGTGGTAGAAACGGGGGTGGACAAGTGAGAGACAGAACCACACCATGGCCTTTTTCTTCTGACTTTTGTGGCACTAGTCAAGATTGACATCTTCAGACTGTCTCCTTGAGAGTTCTTTTTCGTTTCTGCCGCAGGCACTTTCAGTTTTTCCATCCTCCCACTACTTCTTTTGCTCTATCTCTGTTTCTCGCTCTTTCTCTGTTTTGTTGTTCTCTGGACGGGATGTTTTGTTCTCTACGTGTTTATATGGCCTACATTAAAGCTTGTGGACCCGATTTAACAGTTTATGATTATCTGATTATCTGAGTCTGGAGCTGAACCTAAATTATTATTAGATGACTAAATAATAAATTAGATTAAAGGTCACAGTCAGGTCTAGATTTGGAAGCTGAGTACACCACAAACTAGACTGATGAATCATATAGCTACAAATAGTGCCAATAGTGATAGCCATATGTGTGCTTCTGTGGCTTGACATACTACAAATGCAACAGTATTTCTTATAAACTGAAATCTCATAAAGATTTTTGATCACTCTGTTTGTAAACTTGGAGTTATCTACGGCGTAGGTTTATGAAACCTAGTTGTGTGGGTGATGCTTTTGTTGTCTCTTTGAAAGCGGCAGTTGTGTGTGACCCTCTTCTTTCATGTGTGTTTTTGCGTGCGTGTGTGCGTGCGTGTGTGTGTGTGTGTGTGTGTGTGTGTGCACGCAAGTAACTAAACCCATAGTGCCAGAGCTTTTCAAGAAGCCCTAGGGAGCACCAGAAATAAAATGTGCATGAGAGCGAGAGTGAGGGCGATAGAAAGCACACAGCGGGCTTTGGTTGAAGCTCAGTTCACACATGTGGTTAATCTGCTGGTGTTCTCTTAAGCCGGAAACACTGATCACTAAGGCCCAGAGGGAGGAGCAGGTGTGTGTGTGTGTGTATGTGTGTGTGTGTGTGTGTGTGTGTGTGTGTCCATGTGTGTATGTTTTTATATCTTCGTGGGAACCAAATGTCCTCACAAGAATCGGAATATCTGATCATTTCAGATATATCTCACAAAACGAAAAATGTAGCTTTTATTAGGAAAAACTAAGATCCAAAATGTATACTTTTGGCTACTGAGGTTAAGGTTAGGGTTCAGTTCAAGGAGTAGGCATAGCATTAATTAAATTCATGAATAATTATGTCAGTGAAAGGTCCTCACATGGATAGTAAGTATGTTCTTGTACATGTCCTTATAAGTTATACTATTATTACTAGGGATCGAGGACGAGTTCTTGTTTTTTGGTACTCATGGTCGGGGGTTCAAACCCCAGCACCATCAAGCTGCCACTGTTGGGCCCTTGAACAAGGCCCTTCACGCTATCTGTTCCTGGGGCACAGTATCATGGCTGATCCTGCACTCTGACTCCAGCTTCCTAACAAGCTGAGATATGCGAAAAAACAATTTCACTGTGCTGTAATGTATATGTGACAAATAAAGCCATCTTCTACTGATAGCAAAATGAGTAACCTACTACCTAGTATTAAGCAAGCAGGGATGTCACTGAACATTTCATTAGTTGGTTGCTACTGTGAGCTGCAAGCAATGAACTCATCATCCTGAGTTTTATGTTTAAGATTTTATTGTGTTTAAACAGTATCTTTAATAGACAGTACGAGAGCGGCCAACCTGAGCATGGTCATTAAATATGAAAACAAGGTGCTGTGAATTGCAGCTTGACTCGCAAGGAAGCTTGCAAGGAAGCTTGCAGGAAGCTTGCACGCAAAGAAGCTTGCAGGAAGCTTGCATATCGCAGTGCTCAGTGCTCGCAGAATTGAAGTGACAGTTTCGCGCATTCACTTCAATACTCCACACTCGTGAATACCTTTGTGCTTACATCACATCATTACATCATTACATCACATAGTATCAGTATCGGATGTTGGTATTCGGTAATCGATACAAGTAATCGATTACGGTATCAGACCGATACCTAATACCAGTATCAATATTGATGCATCCCTAATTATTACACACATTTTTGATATTCATGTACATTATTAAACCATTTTTAAATGAATAGATAATAATTAATATATTTTACATTAATAAATGACCCCCACTAATTTGTACTTTGTCACGTTCTGACATCATGATATTAGTAAATATTATTCAAATTTAAATATTTATATTTAAATCCTAATTAAATTAATGTGTGTCCCCGAAAAAGTCCTCACTTTCTTTGGTTCCACTTTGCGACTTGTTTCTATGACGGACAGATTTCAGTGATGCACAAGGAAGTATGTACAAACAGAAAGTTTTTGACGAGGAACAAAAACAAAATCACCTTTAAAGGTTTTTTTTTTTTTTTTGCACCGAAACGGTTTTTTAGGTGAGAAAAAGTATTTTAGCTGGGGAGCTGTCAAGGAGCAAATGAATGTTTTTCGTCATTAGTTTCAGTCTCTTCGATATGAAGCTCTGAGCTTTGTAACTAGCTAGCCTGAGTTAATGTGTGAATACTAAACGGCTCCCTACTCCCTATATAAGCGCGCTATGTGTAGAATATAAAATAATGAATTGTACGCCCTATGTAGTGCACAATGTGAGGTTTTTTTTAGGTGTTTAGGATTCAGCCTTTGTGAAAGAAACCGTCTCTGGTCAACTCTTTGAAAACAACTGGGCCATAGTCAGATGTGGTAAAGGTGTTCTTTACACTCTTTGAGATGTTTAATAGCATTATATGTATTTTTATTACTAAAAGGTTACTAAATTACTAAAAAGTTTTTAGTAATTTAGTGAAAAGTAAAAGTTACTTTAAACCACACACAAAAAACTGCTAGGTCAGGAAAATGTATTTGGAGGAGAAACTGCAAATAGACTCAAGCACAGATTATCTAATTAAAATACAAATTATACAAAAGACAGAAGTATAAGTTTACAGTTTTTGGAAACATGGCAATGCACTTTATAGGCATCATGAATGCACCTGCCTATAAAGAGTGTGTAGTAGTTTGCTCCACATCATTCTTATTCTCATGCTCAGCCCTGATAGTTTCATTGTCAAGCTGTTTATACCTGTCTCCCTTCCTTCATTACTCCCTTGCATGGCATCAATCCTCAAGAGTCACACTATACGTATAGGATGAGTGTATGGTCGAACCCGTGACCTTTCAGAGAGGTTGAAGCATGGCAGATGAGGAGGGTAAGCTGACGCTGCGGCGCCTGGAAGGACCCATCCAGAAGTTCATCAAAGTGGTGATTCCCACTGATCTGGAGCGCCTTCATAAGCACCAGCATAACATAGAGAAGGTAAACACACACACTTAGACACATAAGGCCTGGGCACATGGACATTGCTCTTTGCCTCACTCCTTGGTCTCTCCTTGGTCTCTCCTTGGTCTCTCCTTGGTCTCTCCTTGGTCAAAGTGGAAAGGAGAGCATGGGCATTGTATTAGACATATGCATATATGTGGACAATGAAGAAGAGTGTGACGTGATCCAAAATGGAGATGACAGGACGAAGTTGTACTAAAATCTTGCACTTTCTGTATTCACACCAGCACGCAACAAAGCAACCGTTTGTATCACAAGCCATGTGACTCCAGCAACAAGCAACATTTGAAACTTCTCAATATTTGAATTTTCTCTATATTCAAATTTTTTTAAATAGTTATGAAGCAAAATCCAAACTAAAGGCTTATCAGACCAACCCCATGTTTTGTGTTTATCTGATGTTTCCAAATTCTCAACTTTAACAACTTATTATGAGTTATTATAAGGCACTACCTATGTTTAGTTACAATTCAATGGTATTTGGTGTCCAAATATGGAATAAAAACATATAACATGGCTTCATTTTTTTCCCCTTTGGTCTTATCACAATATCAGAATACTATTTCACTGAACTTAAAGAAAATGTCCACCTCAAAACACAGTATATATTGAAATATTTGTGATGTGCTTATTTGATTGAGGTATTCCCTTGAGAAGTTAGCATTTGTGTCCTATGTTAATGTCACAGTCAGCACAAGCTTCTTTTATCTCTGGCCATTTTCCAGTTACGTTCGGTGTCATATTAATTATGAGAAATCCAGTATAAAAGTAGTGGAGATAGCACACGTTGAACTCAAATTTAGAATGCAGTGCAGCTATACGAAACAGTAGCACCCAGTTATGGTAGAGATGTTGGGAGAGTCGGCTTGGCTAGTTACTGATCTATCCTGATGGTCATGATAGTGGTATTAGCATGAAATTTGAAGCATTTGAGCTGATCTGTTTGAGCAGAGTGTACAGATGAGGAGGAGAGAGCGCTGGAAAGCCTAAAGGACTAAAGCTCTGCTGCAGTGCTCTCTTTAGGTAGAGATAAAGCAAGTGCTAATTCCCACTGGTGCCACTGTCAGCAGGTACTCGAATGGTATTGTGGGTAATGTAGGAAACCATTAACCCGAAGTGAAAATAGACCAACATGTTGAGGAAGGAAGTTTAAACCAAAAAAGTCAACTCAGAATTTTATTGCAAAATAAATCTTGGATGCCATTGTTGATCACATATTAATTATAATGATTAGTATCCAAATCTTCAGGGTGGATTTTTCCTTGAAAACATAAACAAATTAAATTACAATGTAACTGTTACTATATACCTGAAAAAGACAAAGTGTGAGTTCTGTGTGTGCCTTGTTGCTAGTAGAACACAGGATCCTTAACCCCCAGCTCCTCAGCTCCATGCTTGGATTGTATCCTGCTTCATTTGGATGAAAGTGTCTGCAAAATAAATAGACGTAAATGGAAAATCCTGTAGGTAATGCCGTGACATACAACATATTGATGATTACTGATCCAGATTTTCCTGTGGATTTATTCTGCAGTTCCACAGAAACAGCCAATGGGACAAGCTGCACCAGGAGCACATCAATGCTAGTCGCACTGTGCAGGTATGATAAACACACCACATATGCTGTTCCACACTGTACAGAACTCACTCTCAGTCCAGAACCACACACAAACATATCATACTCATTTCATGGCTACAATACAATTTGACATACAGCACATTATGATAGGAATGTGCCCATTTTTTTCAATCATGTGCATGTGTGCGTGTATGCCAAGAGTGTATAACCTAGTATTTGATGTTGCTGTTGTTCCCTGGAACCTTACTGAGGCATTCCCATCAGGTGAGCTGCAATTCCAAATTACAGAGAATCCTGGTGGTTATCCAGTGTTTATAGAACCACAGTTACACACATAGCTAGTGTTCTTTTTCACCCCTCCTATCTGCCAGAGGTGATGAGAATTGCATGGTATGCCATTGACGCCACTGGGTGGGGTGTTAAGCTTGCAGAATCTGAAGAAGGTGCATGATGATGCCCAGGTAGCGTCAGCACAGACCTTTAGACCAGCCCTTGTGTAAACCAATGAGATGAAGTCCACCACCTAGTGGGCCAATCTCTTTTTAGACAGGGGAGCACCAGAGGAGGAATATATGGGCATAACTAGGAATACATACCCCTTCATGGAATGCTGTTGTGATCAGTAGATCTATTGACAAAAGTAAGAGTCTTCTGGCCATCCACATGTGCAAGGAAAGGGTATTGCCCAGGAATACAGTTCTCCCACTCTCTCTGCTGAATTGATTGCTAGCAAAAAGGCAGAATCTTTAGAGGGACCCATTTCAGTCCGCCTTCCTGTGTGGGCTAATAAGAGGTCTTAAGGGACTCCAGTACAAAGGTGAGATCCCCAGCCAGGCTGGTGGGGGAGCGTGGTGGAAGAAGATTATGAATCCTCAGCAAGACACCATTCAGTGCTGTGATGTGTTGCAGTGGCCGCCACACACACCTTCAGCACAGATGATGACTTTGCATTGTCTAACAGAATCTATAGGAAGGCTAGTACTGCAGGAACTGGATAGTGCACTGGATCCAGACGACAAAGGGCACATCATTCATGAATTCTCCTCACCTGAGAGCAAACGAGGCCTGTAAAGTAGAGACTCTTGCCTTCAGCAGTGTCTCTGGGACTGCTGGGTGGCAGTCCTCAACCTGCTCTTCACTCAGAGGGTGACCTGGCTGAGGGTACCAAATTTTTTCGTCCAACAATTGCTGCCAAAGCATTCTGTCCACTAGTAAGAGAAGCAGCAGAAATCAAGGCTTCGGGGCCACACACTCTGTGGTCTGATCTCTGAATTCTGTGCAATGTGGGCAATAAACAGTTGGTGAAAAATGCATACAGTAGACAGTGAGGCCAGTTGTGGGCCCGTGCATCCTGACCTAGTGGACTGTCCAGTTGTGCGAAGGAGAACCACAGTTGACAGTGACCGTATTTGGCATTGGTGAAGAGGTCAACCTGTGCACTGCCAAACTTACTATTCCACTTATTCCACTTGCTATTCCAAACTTACTATTACTAGATCTGGGGCACCACTTTTGCATGCAGACGCCATATAACTGCCCTCAGTTCCAGCTGGCTGATGTGTTCTACACTCACACTTGGCCTCCACATACCTCCTGTGCCTCTGTGGCACCACACTACCCCCCAGCCAGTGAGGGAGGCATCCGTGGTGACTATCTCTCGCCAATTGGGCACCGTTCTCAGGCAGACCACTTTCATGAGAACAGCCTTGTGTCTCCAGAGAGTTTGAGCTTATGCCCCTCTTGCTGAGACAAGGCCACATCTCTGTCTGTGGTATTTGGTGTTAAATTGCAAGCTGATCCTTAATTTCAATAGGCCCAAGGGAACTAATGTTGGATTAGTGATCGTGGTAACATCTACCACACTGGGGTGACAGGGTGGCTAGCATTCTCAATGAATCTAGCTTCTTGCCCAAGAATTGTAGAATGGTCATACTTGAAGTGACCCAATATAAGTAATTTCAGGTCATTTAACAAATATATTCTTTCAGTGAAGTACAGTAGAATGCGAGTAGACATGATATCATTGCCATAACGCTTCATTACATGTTGCTGGAATCATATGCCCCTAATGTGGCACCGCCAGTCCCAGTGCCTCGAGAACAAGGAGAACATTGTTCAACAATTAACACTGTCATGGATTTGTGACTCCTGGGCCCTGTATTATGTAGTCTATAAATGCATCATTTTCTTGTCTGAGCTATATTACTCCCCAGTGTTCATTGTTGTATTCAAAGCTGACATGCATAATTCTACTTGGAATTTGGCTCGTTCAACATTACGATATTATCGTCCCTACATGATATTACCTTGCCATATCTAATGACATTTATTGCAGATAAATTATATTACCAGATCTGGCAACCATTACGCATTTTGTGCAGGAGTACCGCAAAGCATCATAGTACACTAGTGTTAGAGAATAAAGGACTAAATGTTAGGTGCATTGCATTTTGGTTAGTGTAGTTTGGGGTGGAGGTTGAGGCTGTGAGTGTGTGAGAGTTGCAGAGAGAGACAGTGTTTCATTTTTGTTAGTCCACTAGCCTGCATATGTTTCTTTTGGTTTTATCTGTGGAAATAAAATCAACTGGAATAAATGCCACCCATTGAGCGGCACTCTCTTCTGACTCATCATTGTGAAGGGAAAAGGCCCGAAAACATGGAAATTACCCCAGTCTGGTGGCAAGATTAGTGCACTTCAGCCCTGGAGCTGTCAGAGAACGGGGGCTCCCCGACCGCGGCCTGGAGGCGGAAATCAGGAAGGGTAACACTAGTACGAGTTACAGCTCAAAAATCCGCCAAAAAGAGCAGTTTTTTAAAAAAAAAAATAAAACAGGAGATGAGTGAACCAGTATGTGACTCTGGAATGATTTGTGCCCCCTTCCACCGATCTCAACCCGTGTTCTGTTAAGGTAAATGGAGAATGTTTTGAGTATATTCAGTGAAATAAAACCAATCAGTGTATCAGACTTTAACAATAAACAAGTACATATTTAACATCAGTTTTGTTTTTTGTTTTTTTTTTAATCACAAATGCCATAGAAAATTATCAAAAATGGTCAAAACTGTTCTTTTGGTTTTTGTCCAGAAGAGTTTTCTCTTTCAAAAAAACGAATGAAAATTTTTGACCTCAAAAGATTAAATATGCCTACAAAGAAGCATCAAGTCTAGCACTTTACATATCATGTAAATTTTGATGATAATTAGATGGTGATTAAATACACTGTTTTTTTTTTTTCTTTCTCTCCTGCGCAACACTGAGCAGCATGAAAATGTTGGCCATGTGAACATGAGGACTGCTTTGTTAAAGCATTTTACTGAAATGTGCTGTTACGTTTTTTTTTATGGGTTACTGCGAATTACTGCACAGTGACTTAAAAATCTACCATCCAGCTGAGTTTTGTAATTTCCGCAGTTCCCGGCTGCATAGCTGGAATTATTATTACACCTGTCTTATGCTTCTTAAACCAGAAATACTCCTTTTCCCATCCTTTTTCGGCCACCAGTTCAGGATGATTAAATTGTTTATCGTGATATTTTAAAATGGAAAATCAGGGAAAAATCAATATCACACAAGAGTACTTGGAATAGTTTCGTCACTCTGATCGAGAGTTCTACATGGAACTCTTAAGAGTTCTTCAAGAGGGAGAAACAAAGGACCTTTAAGGGTTTTAGATTTGACCTTTTTTCTTTTTTCAAAGGACAGCGTAACACACTCAGAGGGAAGGGCATTCCACCCCCTTCCGCATTCAGAAGCTCACAGACACCCGTGATTGCCTAGAGTCTCTGTGATTGATAGGGGAGAGAAAGAATGCCTTCTTTCCCACCCAGAGAGCACAGCCAGTTTTACTCTCTTGGCCTCCCGGCCTGTTTCAAACTTGTGACTCTAGACAATAGGGCGAACACATTTCTGTTGGAACCCGTCTGTTATTTTATCTTGTACCACAGCGCTGCAGAATTCTCTAATCTGATTGGTCAGAAGGTGTTTCATTTTTGTAAAAAGGTGTGTAATTGTTGATAGTGTTAAGTGAGGAGATGTTTATTAAGCATTTCTGGAAGGAGTCTCCAGTGTCCTTGCTTTGTAACAAAGCAACCCATTAAAGTCTTGAAGGGCTTTGCAGATTCTCAGTAACATGACAAGCTTCAGTTTTTGTCTTATGACCTAAAATAAGATTGGCTGCTGAGGAAATGTCTGTTCATAGCTGATGTAACTTAAATGATAACAGGAACTAACTTGTTTCACAGATGTTCCATAACAACAACAAACCTAAACTTAAAATGGTAGTATAAGAGGAATAAAACAATGTGGGTTGTGCTGTTATAGGAAAATAATCATCTGGCCGCATTACAGCACCCGGTTGTTGATTATTTTATTATAACAGCTTGCCCCATGATGTTTTATTCCCTCCTTGTTTTTTTAATTTTTTAAAATTTTTTATTATTATAACCTATTCTAAATGCTCTTTAAAAAGACACTGTAAGTGCTAGCCTACATAGATAAACTTTATCATTGCTAATTTTGCAGTCTGCAGGATTGCTGCTCTAAAAGAAAGACTGTTATCTGTTCTCGGCCACTGTGTGTTGACAGGTAATGCGTGTAACTCCCTGGTGTGTTCCTTGGTGTGTGTGATGTTACTCTCATACCTTTTCTCTTAGAAATGGGCTAGACAGTCATGTAACTTGGTGTTAGAGTCTCTTAGAGTCTGTTCCAGGTGCTCAGGGAACAGGCGTGTAATGTGTGTGTGCGTGTGTATGAGTGCAAGTCTGGGTGTGTGTTTGGTATTAGTTGTGACCTTGGCACCTGGGCTGTTTCCTCTGGAGACCCCAGAGAGCTTTCCTCTGTCAACCACTGTAGGTGTATGTGGCGTAGATGGCTGACGACACACAGTATAGTGAATATAGTCAAGATACTGTTTAAGTGCCTCTCTGGAGTGATAGAGAGAGCGAGAGAGCAAGATGTAGATGCAATTCTCATCACGTGCACACAAGAGAAAAATGAAAAGCAAAGTGAGTGCATGTGTGAGTATTAGATGTTTACTTTTTGACCCCTACTTGAGATTCTTTCCCAGATGTCATTTTCTTAATGTATATGTGTAGTACAGTATGTCTTTGTAATTGTACAGCGCTGTATGTGTCAGTGTTTGCACACATATGGCTTTAATGAGAGCACTAGAGTGGAACTGGTTGATTGGACTGCTGTTGACCCTTGACTTCTTGGCCTGAGGCTGTTGGATTGATCTGTGATCCCCTTGATGTCATTGTGTTGCGTGTGTATGTGTTAAAAGGATACTCCAGCATTTTTCAGTATAATTTCCATCGAACACATCTATAGTGTATACCGCTCAGCCATCAATAACATTAAAACCACTTGCCTAATATTGTGTAGGACCCCCTGCCACCAAAACAGCTCTGGCCCGTCGAGGCATGGACTCCACATGACCTCTGAAGGTGTGCTGTGGTATCTGGCACCAAGACGTTAGCAGCAGATCCTTTAAGTCCTGTAAGTTGCGAGGTGTGGCCTCCATGGATCAAACTTCTTTGTCCAGCACATCCCACAGATGCTCAATTGGATTGAGATCTCAGTGGCCTTCGCTCCCCCCGTGCATCAATGAGCCTTGGCACCTTTGATCATGTCGCCGGTTCATCGATTGTCCTTCCTTGGACCACTTTTGGTAGGTACTAACCACTGCATACCGGGAACACACCACAAGACCTGCCGTTTTGAAGATGCTCTGACCCAGTAATCTTGACATCACATTTGGCTCTTGTCAAAGTTGCTTAGATCCTTACGCTTGCCCATTTTTCCTGCTTTCAAAACACCTCAAAAATATCCCACCCCTTGACAGGTGCCATTGTAACGAGATAATCAATGTAATTCACTTCACCTGTCGGTGGTTTTAATGTTATGGCTGACTATGTATATGTGTCTACCAAGGACAATGACGTTCAACACATTTCTTTTCACTGAGAAAAGAACAGAAAACCAATTTACTCGAAACCCCGCTACAATAGAAGTCTAAGGGCAGTTGATAGGGCAGTCAGTAGATGTTTATGGATAATATATTTTCCTACATCTTCCTAAAATCATGGTATTTGTATGTTTAAATCTGTATAATTTATCATTCCAGAGATGGAACTAATTTTTCATATGGATAAATTTGGTTATTAAAGTCTGTGTAGCTCAAAGTAAACACAGAAGTGTGTCAGTTTCTGCCTGATCGTACATGGATATCATGTAAACGTACCTTAGAAGCTTTAAAGTTAACCAGTGAGGTGTTTGACATCTTGAAATCATATTTCAACCATACATAGTTACTAAAAGAAAATACCCTTTGAGAGAATTTATGCAAAAAAAAAAAAAAAAAAAATCAATTTCACATGAAGCTATCAAAACATTTGAATAAATAAAGGCTAACTAGATTTTTAATTTAAGCTTTGTTTAAATAAGTGCATATAGAAATATAAAACAATATTAGATTGTTGATATTGTTCAAGGTATTACAATCTATTTGTGAAAAAAAAATTCAAAACATGTATTAGTGTACTAACAAGCTATTAAATAGGGTTGAATGTAGTTTGGGATGATGTTCAAGTGTTTGTGATTTATCTTGTGAATATCTGCTGCTGGTTTCAGGTTTATGCAGATTGAGATTAAATGAATTGAGATTATGAACTAGCTGAATGATGTTTGCTACAATGCTAGCTATAACAGGGCAGAAAATGGGCTAGTGGTTAAATATAAAATCCATAGATAAAATACAAACAGAACCTTTGCTTGATATAACCATAACTGAAATGCTAACGCACTGAAAAACACACCAAAGACACTAGTTAGACAGTTAGAACAAAACACAGAACACGGGTCTGTTGAAATTACACACACCAAGAGCAAACAGATGTTGATAGACTTGGTCTTGCCCAATGTAACCATGTTTGAAATGTAAAAATACAAATGAACACATCACACACACTTACGGAGATTTGACGCCGTTATCATGAGTTCTCTACACTCGAAAAAAAATGTGCTAGGTTAAATGTAACCCAGTTTGAGTCATTTCTCTAACCCTGTGCTGGGCCACTGGGTTAATTTGACCAAAAATGACCCCAAAATTGGTTCATTGACCCAGATACAGGGCTTTGAATACATTTTAATGATTTAAAAAAAATATTTTTAGAAAATCCTTGGACACTTGCTTTACTTTGAATTCTGGAAGCAGTTTTTGCAAAGATTACAGTTAGTTTGCTACAAGGCATGTGTTAAATAATCCAGTGCAGTTTATAAAACCAAACATTTTCTTTAAATTATATTTAATAAATAAAACTGATCTTGTAGATCACACAAAACAGGTAGACTATGCATGTTAAAACTCTCTTCTCTTCTCTCTCTGCAGCAGTTGCGCTCTAACCTGCACGAGATGGAGAAGTTGTGCCAACGTGTCCGCAGCTCCGAAGCACCTGCACTGGAGAAACTCGTCCAGCCAATCAGAGAGCGAGCCTCAGTCGCCACTCAAGACTTCCTGCGGCTTCATTCGGACTCTGTCAATCATCCAGGGCCACACCCACAACAGACCGACAGCACAGACACTCGCGCAGCCTCCGATTTGGCATTTAGTAAGTGTGTGACGTGTGTTATGGGTTTATAGATGTCATCAGTGTTTTTTGATGTTACTATGGAATGTGTGCTATTTTTCAGGTGAAGAAGATGTGGGCGGGGCCCAGTCACCTGTCACTCAATTCCAAGTTCATTTACCTGCCATTCCAGCTGAACAGAATGCTGCGGAATCCTGGGACTCGTTAGAAGAGGTTCAGTATACGCACATACAGACTGTGGAAAATGCAACATCTATGGCTGAGTGTAATAAGGTTTTGTGTGTGTGTGTGTGTGTGTGTTTCCTCAGGATCTGTTGGAGCTCAATGGGTTAGTGACTGAGTTCTGCTCCCTCGTGCATGTGAGTATCAGCTCCTCTAAACTGCGTGTCAGTATTTTTAAAGTGTGTCTTTTATTGAGTGTGTTATCTGTGTGAGTGTGTGTGTGTGTGTGTATGTGTGTGTGTGTGAGAAGGGTTTGATAAAGTGTAGTGACAGAAACGTTAAGGGATACCAGGAGCTGTCAGACAGACAGCCTCTTGTCTTCTGAGAGCCAACAAGAAGGTATTGATCCCATCAAAGTGGGCACGTGTGCGTGTGTGTGTGATTGAGCAGAGACACAGACGTCAGTGACAGTCCATCAGCCATGCGCTAACCAGCAAGGATTAATGAGAATCTGGACGATCTACTCGCCATTATCACACACATGTTCACACACACACAGACACACACACACACCCCCCTTACATGCTCTGTTTGAGTTGAAACTCTATAGTGGCCGGCCATCAGGAAAATAAAGCTGCTGTGTTTTGTGTGTAAAGTCAAAATAATTATTGTAAAAAGGAACCGTTTAAATTTGCGTTCACTGGGTCTCATTTATCAGCCAACTAGTAAAGTTGTGTGTAAATGTTTTGTAGGCCAAACTGAATTAAGGTTGCCCTTAATATTTCTGTTAACTCTCTAATTTTCTTCATACTTGCATGGGTACGTGGATAAACACCGATCAGCCATAAATTACCAAGCGCAATTACATTTAGAGACGCCCACAAAACTCCATAAAAGGTAAAGCTCCCAGAGAGCTAAAACCAACAAAATGACAGCTAAACAGTGAACGAGCTTTTAGAGGGTGCCATTTCTTTTGTTCTAAATGAACAGCTAGTCTTATTTGTCTGAATTTATGAATTCATGTCAGTTCATTAACAAGAAGTCCATGTGTGTAGCTGAAATAAATAACTTTGTCAGTGTAATCTGTATATAAAATTGGTGTAACTCATTGCCGGTTATATGATTTGAAGCCAATCAGTTGAGGTTCATATCTCAGGAGCTCTCGTAAGATACAAAACATTTTCCCGAAATAACTGGATTTTCATGAATATAAAAGATAAACTTTTAGTCCCTCATCAGGAAAATGAAATGTTAGAACAACATGGTGGTAAGAATAGCACATTTCTTGTGTAAATGCTCTTGACAACGATACAAATAAATATGTTCGTATGACGGAGCTTCACAAAATGAGGCTCATTTTTCATGAAAGCTGTAAAACACGTATATATGTGTGCACACACACAATAACTCAGACACACAGAGCCAAAAGTGCACCCTGGAGGGGTGTGTGTGTGTGTGTGTGTGTGTGTGTGTATACACGTCAGTGCTCTCCTGAGTGTCTCTCCAGGTTGAGAGCAGACGGTGCTGATTAGTGCATGGTCCTAAGAGACAGGGAGAGGAAGAAAGGAAGATTTCATAGAGATCTGTATAATTAGTTTAAGAAGGTCTGTGTGTATGTTTGCACTAAGCACTTAAAATGTTCATTCAAATCATAATTGCTTAAAATGGTTAATATTTGACTGCATTTGTGACACAGAGTGTCACAAATTAGATAATCAAACATTGTGAGTTCATATCACATATTTTTTTATTAATAAAACTTTAATCTTTAAGAATGGTTGAATACCAGATAGCTTCCTATTCACTATATATGCTCACTACATAGTGTGTGATGTAATAATTATAGCCACTACATAGTGCACAATAGACCCAATAAAAGCACACAAGAACTACAATAAGTGTGAGGTGGAAGTGACATATACGTCATATCAATTTTAATATTTTTTAATATTTAAAAAATTTTTTTTTATAATACCTGAACATAAAGTCATTTAGTTTAATGCCAATTTCTCCAAGAGTTACAAAAGTGTCATCTCAACTATTCGGATTTAGATTTTTTTCGATTTGAAATTGTGAACCGTATGAAAATTCAGGTTTATCCTGGGCAGCGATGTGCATATTTGCATTTCATGGAGTGTACACATGGGTGTGCGAATTTCTGATGTGTTTATAGGTTTCCTTTACGTTTCCAGGTGTGTGTGTGTGTGTCTGTGTGTGTGTGTGGGAGAGAGTGTGTGTCTGACTGCAAACATAAGCTTTGCGTCGGTAAATATCTGTCCCTCAGTGCCACAACCTCATGAGTAAACGGCTTTGTCCTGACTGACAGCAACTCTCAGTACAACACACGCAAAAACACATACTTGCGTGGAAATTACCGTAAAAGACTTGCATGCAAATTATGAGGGGCAGAGATTAGGAGAAATACTGTAGTGTGTATATTTAAGTATATACACAGACACATTTGGGTGGGAGCTAATATAATTTGACCTATTCTGGAAATGACCTGAAAACACATCTCCAAAAGTTGCATCTACCAAACACATAATATCAATTATTTCTATAACACACACACACACACACACACACACACACACACACACACACACAGCACAAATAAAGGCATAAAATAAAGGATTGCAGGATGGAGAATTAATGCAGATTTAACACTGCACACACTGTGTGTGTGTGGTTTCTGTGTGCAGCGATTACTCTGAGCTCACGCTGATTGAGACAGAGAGACAGCTGCCACTCTTTGAATATTTCATAAGGTTTCTGACCGACTCCCAGCCCCCTGGCCCCTCCGATTCCCCCCTCCTGCCCCAGCACACACACACACATACACACACACACGCACACACTGCTGGTGGTGTGTCTGTGGGGTGTGGGTGTGAGAGCGGGGCCAAGCTGTGTGTGATGGGGCAGGAGGGGGAGATCGGAGAGTGATATCTGTGGCTTTGTTAACTGTGTTATGGGTCAGACCTGGGTTTAGTGCAGACTGAGGTTAAACAGATGTGTCAGTGGAAAAAGCCCCTGTGGATAATTCTTATTTGTATAAAATACTGATTTATATTAGTCTTAAGTAGTGCTGGGTGATAGGACAATATGGTTCTGATATTGGTATAAATTACGCCGTGATAATGTTTTCCGTTTGTCAGTAACACTGACAGTTACTCATATTGGTGCTACATGATCGTATGTGAAAATATATTTTTTGTGCATATTGTTTCCATGAATGTGTAATTCTCAAACCATTAAACAATGATCTATATGGAATGAGTAATAAATTGCTTAATAACATGGCCCAACGTGCAGTTCCTGTTACTGTTATCTGTCATACAAGTTTGAATTAGTTGTTACTATAGAAACAATAACATATTAGAATCAGTGCATTAATATAAACGTATGATTTGCCTTGCAGTCAGAACTAAGTTAAAGAAAATGAAACACCATCTGACGGTGATGTGGTACAATGTTCATTAAAGTTACACGTTTTATTCTCCTAAGATGAGAATCAGCTTTCCAGGAGGAGTTAAAGATTTTTAAAAATGATTATTTTTGCATTTGGGGGTTTCATTTATACTATATGCAATGCATATTGTTTATCTTGAAGTTAAGAGATATAATATTTTTAGCGTATCACCCATCTATAGGCTTCAGCTGGTGGTCTGGACAATGTTTGTGTATGTTTGTGTATGTTTGTGTTAGATAAGTGCTTGTATGTATGGGATTGACAGTGTGTGAGAAATAAGCATGAGATTTGCTTGTGTGTACATGTTTGCGTCTCCAAAGTTCTTAACTTTCTCCTCTACCGTCTCGTCTCAGGCTCAGCAGGAGAAGATCGACAGCATCGAGGCCAACGTTAGTGCGGCGGCGGCTAACGTGGAGGAGGGGACACGCAGCCTGGGGAAGGTGAGGAGAGAGAGGCAGCTCCCGCTGGGGGATCGATCTCACTCCAGCCCCCTGCTTCAGCCGAGGCCTAGCAACTCCGTCGGGCCATCGATCCACGCCGGCGTGCAAGGAAGTGGCAATTAAGAGCATAAGGAGGGCGGAAGAGGGCGGGAGGAGCGGAGAACGGGGGGAAAGAGAGGCAGAGAGGGTTCGCGGGGTCGGTAAAAGGCGTGCAGCCGAGGGAATCAATGTGTGTTGTGTCGGCCTCTCGCAGAGAGTCGATGAGTGTGTGACTGTGCGAGTGAACAGAGGTCTAAAGGGTGGAAAAGAGTGTCTAAAGACTGCCTTTGAGCTCCAGCTGAGGGTTCAATACACACGCACACACACACACACACGCGCTGGAGTTGCAACAACAGTGAGCAGAGGAAGGGTTAGAACTGAGGTATATAAGAGTGTGTGTGTGTGTGTGTTGTATTGATCCAGTTAGAACTGAAATATGTCTGGGTCTACAGAGCTGATGTGGTTCCATTAAGTACTGTGTTTCGGTTGTGTGTTGAAAGTGGCTTCACTTCTGAATCAGCTGAAAGGAACAGGAGGAGGTACACACACACACACACACCCTATATATCTCACTTATTAAAGTGCTGCCTCAGGACTTTCAGAGCTCTTTACCACTGATGCAATGTGCCTATCGTTCTTCTGCCCTCTGACACTATCTTTACAAAAGAACCCTTACAGTGTTGAGCTAGCAAAGTGATTCCGGGTATGTACATAATGTTGTGCTACTGCACTGTTAGCCTCTTGGTGTAATGGCAGTTAATACTCGAATACTCTCTAACACTTTATTTAATACTCAGTTTTATAGAGTGATATTTGCCAACTCGGAGCCAACTAGCCTTTCAAGCATTGAGTAGCTACAAATAATAAAAATCATTTGTGTGCTTGGTATAGATGCTAAAGAATTTAACATTGGAGAATCAAATATGTTCTTAAAGCAGAAGGTACAGCTTGTTAAATCTTCTCCATCTGTTACTTTTGTGTCATGTATTAGGAAACCCTCATATCTGATGTATCTGATTGCATAATGGGTTGACTGTTAAAGGTTCAACGAATATTCCCTGAAGCAGCACAGTTGTTGTTGTCAGTGGAAAAGTGGTGTCAGAGTTACATCATGGTTCATCATGTCATTCATACATAGTTCTGCTTTTTCACTCTCTTCCTCTCTCTCTCTCTCTCTCTCTCTCTACTGGTGGTGTTGGTAATTAAGCTCTTCTGAAGTTGGTGAGATGAAAAAGATGAGAGGAGGATAAAGGTGCCATTTGATGGGTGCCTCTGCCTTAAAGTTAAACATGGTTGAAATTAGCTAAGTGTTTGTGTGTGTGTGTGTGCGCGCGTGTGCGTGCGCGCAACAGTCTATGTCCTCCTTCTAATTAGAGTGTTTTGGCTGATTGGTTTCTCCTTTCACCTGATATCACTTAATGTAGCAGCTCAGGTTTTATCTGCAATCATCCATTTCAACCTTCCTGTATTGAATGAGATATATAGTGCACACACACGCACGCAAACCATTAAGCCTTCAGATACAGTTTTTGACACTCTCATTGGTGCCCAGCCCTAAAAAAACGTGCACACACAGAGCTACACACACCTGTTTGCCTTCAATTAGCCTTTATTCTGTGATGAAATTAATAAGCCATTGGTTTAGGTACAGTGGGGGGTCGGAAAATCTGGAAAGACAGACAGACAGACTGACCTTATTGATGCCATGAGGGAAATTCTTGTGTTACAGCAGCATGGTCAGTAGCAAGATACAACACGTACACACACAAAATATAAAATACAATAAGTTAAATTAAATGTAGTAGTGCAGATATGGAACACAGTTGTAGATTTAGCCAGATTTACATCATTATTTACATAAGTACACTTGTGAAAACTGGTAGTGAATAATGAATATGAAGAACCTTTAGAATGTAGACTATAATGACAGCTTTCTAAATGATAGCTTTCTTGTAGTAGTGTAATGTGAAAGTGTTATCATCTGTCACACACAGGTGAGCTGTTGCACAATGTTATTGCGAATGGTAAGAATGAACTCCTGTAACGTTCTCTGTGACAACGAATTTAAATGAGTCTTTTGGAGAATGAGCTCTGCTGACTCTGTAGTGTGTTGTAGAGTGGGTGAGACGGATTGTCCATGATGGAGAGCAGTTTGTTCAGTGACCTCCTGTTCCTCACTGACTCAAACGTTTCCAGTTTGTGTCCAATGATAGATCCAGCCTTGCGAATAAGCTTGTTAATCCTGCTGATATCCCTGGCACTGATGCTGCCCCCCCAGCAGACCACAGCACAGTAAATGGCACTCGCCACCACAGACTGGTAGAAGATCTCCAGCATCTTGTTGCATACATTGAAAGATCTGAGCTTCCACAGAAAATAGAGTCTGCTCATTCCCTTCTTGT
Source organism: Pangasianodon hypophthalmus (assembly GCF_027358585.1). Classification (NCBI taxonomy): domain Eukaryota; kingdom Metazoa; phylum Chordata; class Actinopteri; order Siluriformes; family Pangasiidae; genus Pangasianodon; species Pangasianodon hypophthalmus. The sequence continues at coordinate 7,462,283 of NC_069731.1, read as the reverse complement.
ACACAGCATCAGTGTTGGTCCTCCAGTCCAGTCTGTCATTTAAGTATACACCCAAATACTTGTAGTTATTAACAATTCCAACTTCCTCGCCCATGATGGTTATGGGCTTAATCAAAGTTTTAGTCCTCCTAAAGTCCACCACCATCTCCTTGGTCTTTGTCACATTTAGGAGTAGGTCATTCTTAGTGCACCAGTCCACAAAGTTATCCAGTAGTCCCCTGTACTCTCGACTGTACTCCATCCCTAATACACCCCACCACTGCGGAGTCATCAGAAAACCTCTGCAGGTGGCATGATTCAGAGTTGTACTGAAAGTCTGAGGTGTACAAAGTGAGCAAAAATGGAGACAGGACAGTCCACTGAGGTGGTCCTCTGTTACTGACCACTGTGTCAGACAGAGAGGCCCCCAATCATACAAACTGGGGCCTATCTGACAGGTAGTCAGCAATCCAGGAGATGGTGGATGTGCTGACACCCACTCTGAGCAGCTTCTCACTCAGCATGAATGGTTGGATGGTGTTGAAGGCACTCGAAAAATAAAAAAACATGATCCTCACAGTACCACCACTTCCATCCAGGTAAGAGTGAGTACGCTGCACCAGATAGATGACCGCATCATCCACACCCACATGAGGCTGGTAAGCAAACTGGAGTGGGTCCAGTGCAGGTTTCACCTGTGGCACCAGATGGGCTAAAACTAGTCTCTCCAACACTTTCATGGCATGTGATGTCAGGGCAACTGGTCTGAAGTCATTGAGGCCAGATGGGGTGGCTTTCTTAGGTATCGGTACTAGACAAGATGTTTTCCATAGCACCGGTACTCTTTCCTGCATCAGACTTAGATTGTAGATGTGCTTCAGGATACCAGACAGCTGAGTAGCACAGGACTTAAGAACCATGGGACTAATACCATCAGGGCCTGCCTTGATCAAGTCTCTCCAGCTGTCTTCTCACCTGGTTGGTCGTCACAGTCAAGTGAGAGGATGTGGTCGGTCCAGTTGAGGAAGGCAGTAGGGGGTTGTGGTCAGGGATACTCAGCAGGGTGGGGTTTTGCTGTGTATTTGGTGTCTGCAAGGGTGTCAGGACTGTTCCTGTGTGGGATGGCCCAGCTGGGGGTCCTTTGCCGAACCTGTTAAAAAACACATTCAGTTCGTTGGCACTGTCCAAGCTGCCCCCCTGCTGGCGGTCTTGCTCTGTTTTGTTCAGTCTGAAAAATGAATACAATATTTCTCCAAATGTATTTTATAAACGAAGATTTCGTAGCTCAGATTACTCAGTGCACAGTTTCACACATTCTGTCCATGTTTCTATGGGTTTCCTCCCACAAACAAGTCACTGGTTTGATGACTCTTAAATTGCCCCTAGGTATGATGTACCTGTGTGTGTATGCTGTGTGTATGGTATGGTGTATGGTGTGTGCATTGTTGCCCTGTGAAGGACTGGCATCCAATCTAGGGTGTATTCCTACCTCATACACAGTGTTCCTGGGATAGATTCTGGATCCACCGTCACCCCGACCAAGATAAAGCTCAAGAGAAATAAAAAAAAAATAAGATTTTGTCGTTCTTCACTAACACAAGACATAACGTTCAGTCAATATCAGGCGTGAGAGAGTAAAATAAATGCTGTCTTAGGACTATCCAAGTGTTACATGTTTATTTAATGTAAATGAAATGTATGGGGTCATACAATAAAGAAATTAAAACAATATTTATATTTAAATTTTATACAAGGATTTCTCAATTGAAACGTAACGCATTCTTGATTAATTATTAAAGTTTTTGTATTAACAATAAAAAAAAAAAAATAGTTGGTAGTAGACTCTGACTATTGTGTATACTACTATAAACCTGAAACTAATGGCGCCCCTGTCTTTGTGTGTGTAGGCAGCACGTTCAAGCCTGGCAGTGTTGCCCGTAGCAGGTGCAGTGGTTGGCACCGTCTTGGCCGGTCCACTTGGATTGCTGGCGGGATTTAAAGTGGCCGGTGTGGCAGCCGCAGTGGGAGGAGGCTTGCTCGGCTTCGCTGGAGGAAACCTCATCCAACGCAAGAAGAAAGAGAGAGTGGAGTTGCAGCTTCAACGACTCGACACTAACCAGGAACACGAGCATGTGCAATAACACACCTGCTCCTGCTGAGGAGAGTGGAATCCTGTACTGACACACATTTTAATCTGCACAACGCTGGTATTTATACTACACTCATCTCTCAAATCTACTGCCTTAAAGAGACTGTTTTTGCACCAAAACAACAATTTCCAAAGTGTGTGTAGTAGTATATAATATAATAACCTGTGTTATTGACGTGACTGTTGGTCAGAATGTTGTTTGTTTACTGTGTGTGCGCCATATGGGGACACTTTAAGCTGTGGTAAAAAAAAAAAAAAGATTTATACCAGGGGTCTTTTATTGATCGAGCTGTGCCAGATTGCCGACGTCAGAGATCACCAGGGTGTCACTGGTGTTGGGGTTATGAATGATGAGCTTGAGTGCAACACGAATTGTACACTGTGAAGTGTGTGGCTATGGAATCATTCGCTAAAATCACACAAATATGAGACAACAATAATAGTCAAATAATCAAAATTAGGCATGTCACAATTATTACATAACAGTTTTGAAATAATTAGTATTGAGACTAAATCATTAGATATATATATATATAATTTATTACTGTTTTGCTGTTGAACTTGTAATTTAGCCACTTTTACTAAAAACTTGTAGATGAAGAGAATTTTACATTACTTTACATAGTTTCTGCTGTAATTGTGTTTTGGATACCTTAGTAATAAGTTTTGTAGCTATATTTCTTTATTTTTTTTACAGTCCAAAAAACAACAAACGCAAACAGAAATTCAATATGAATTTATATATGAATAGCTGTTTCTAAATAATGTGAGCTATAAATATGCATTATTACACTACGGTTATGGATATATATGGCATAAAGTCCCCAGAGATGACAGTTACATTGTTAATCATCAGTTTTATATTAGTGAAAGGCCTAATCACAGTAATTATTTAAATGGAGTTAACTATTTAAATGGAGTCAGACTACAAATCCTGTCTTTACACAGGGTTTGTACAGATGCTTGAACTCTGAACTTGTGTTTTTAAGGTGTGAAATGTACTTATGCAGGTTTTGCAAGAAAGACATCAACAACATGGAGACATTTGCAATTTGTGCCAAATAGCAAGCAACTGCATTATAATACCTTTAGCATTGCAGTAAAATTGTGTAAATAATGCAGGTAAGTAACTAGCTAGCGTTGTTTCAAGTGTTCAGAATTAGGACCTAACATTATACAGTTTAGTACAGTTTAAAAAATCAAAGCTACTGTCATTTCTTTAAACCCAGTCATTCCTGCAGAAACCTATTTAAGCTTAAAAGTCTAATGACCCATGTAGAAAGTTCTGGAAAATTAAATTAAATTAAATTAAACCGTGTTCATGCTGAGATTCTGATTTTTGAATTCTTGCCGTATAAGTAGTTTGATATAAGTAGATGTTTACATAAATTCGAAGTACTGAGTACTAATTGGTGTTTATAAGTCGATTTACATATTCACATCTTTGAAATTGTGACACTTCTGACAGAAATTCCCATCGCACATTAGTGGTAGTAACAGTATATAAAAGGTTGGTGAAGACGTTTATTTAACATTTATGGAATGTGGCTCCAGTGTCAGCGCTTTGTAACAGCCAGTAGGTTTTCCACCACAGGCAAGTCTTCAGGACTTCTCTGTGACATGGCAAGCTGTGTTTTTTGTCTTATTAACTTCCAGAGAGAGAAAAAAAGAGAGGCTGGTGAGGGAATGGCATGTTATAGCTGCTATAATGTAAGTGATAACTAAATTGTCTCATGGACAAAAAAAAAAAAAAAATTTAACAATAAATGGTTATAAGTACAACTTGTCATACATTAATAAATCGAAATTTGAAATTATTGGCAAATTGCTGTGGTATAAGAAGAATAAAGCACTTCTGCTCATGCTGTTATTGATAATCAATTCAGGTTGGTAACTAACTCCACTTACATCAGCATGCACACCCCCACCCCCTCGTTGATTAATTTTTTTATAGCAGCATGCTTTGGTATTTTATTCCGCACTTAACGTAACTCCTGATTAAGTTTGGATTATTAATGAGATGTTGACTCTGATTCCACCTCTGGAGCTTTTTTTTTTTTCTTCAATGCCCAATCATCCCAACTCTTTTCGAACTTTTTCAACAGTACAGTTCTGTAAAACATTCATATCATATTACTGACGAGCACATCGCTGAACTCTGGAACTAAAAGCCTGACGTGTAGCTGCTTTAGGGCTTTGATGACGAAGACCAACAAGAAGCCAAATCTAATACAGAAATCAATTCACAGTGGGGTCTCCTCAAGCACAAACAAAATTTCAATGTTATTTGATCAAAGTCCTGTAGGAAGCAGGGGAAAGCTGAACAATGACCTTTTTGGCTTTTTATTGATTCTCATATTTAGCTGAGAACAAAATGGAATTGTTTACAGCTCAGTGCTGGCTGGAGTGAGTTTGTATCTTTAATGTGAAGAGTGGCTGGATGCTGTATGTGTGCTAGGCTCATAATAATAAAACATTATTAAATAATGATTGATAATATAAAATAAGTTTATACCTAGCAAGAAGTATGCATGGACACAAGTCTTTATGTCAACATGAGATCCTTTTTATTTAAATTACTTTTTGATAGTTTTTGATGTTAAACATCGAATGACCCGAACTTGGGGTTATGTTTTTTGGGATATATGGGGAAGCCCCGTGTAGACACAGACCTGATTTGAGCTACATGTTATCCCCCTACGCCTTCCGTGTAAGACACACAGGACTTCCCCTGAGTGTGTGTGTAGATGGGCAACTGTGTCAGATGCAGTGTGTGTAGATGGATGTGCGAGTATGTTTGACTGCCTGGAGAGGGGGGAAAGTCCCAGTGAAAACATTGACCTGACTGTCTGCGGCCAAGCCACCCCACACTTTCCACGATCACGCAGAATGGAAAAGCAGACCATCCGTGCGCCTGGTGCATGTATATGATATCATCATATCAACTGCTGTGACGGCATGGGTTTCTGCCGTGGGTGGGATGATGTCACAAAACATCAGCGCCCACCTCTCGCCACTTCCACTTTCCTCAAAGTGGGCTTCGAGTGTGAGTTTTACCAAAATAAGTCTTCAGAACGTTCCTCAATGTACACACAAGTGCTGCTGAAGTGTGAGTCACTGTTTCCATGTCAACTTCCTGCCACAGTTAAGTACACTCCTTGATCTTCAAGATTAATTAGGGTTCAAAAGGAAATCTTGCAAACATACCATCCTGTGCTGTTATCTGCAGTCAACATGAATTTGTAAATAATATTTATTAAAAAAAATGAACAAATCCTTGATTGCACTTGATATAAAATACACAAAGACACTCTAGAATCCTGTAAAATGTTTTCCCTTTAATTTTTAATTTACTTTTTTTTGTTTCCATTCCCCAGTCTGAGATTCTCTGTTCTGAGATGATGTACAAACACCCCCTCTTACAGCCCCACCCCTTATTAAGCCCCACCCCTTACCACTCCTCCTCATGGAATGGGCTGATATGAGTCCGGATTTTAACAAGCAAGGACTTTTGACGAGTCTGAAACTCCCACATTATGTAAGAATACAGACTAATAATGTACCAATGTGCTCTCTCTCACATTCACTCACACACACACACTGTCTCTCACTCTTACACACTCACACTCTCATACTACTATAGACTGAAACAAGGGACACCACAGGGTTGACCACAGAGTCATTTCCCATGATTCCCCAGGCCTTGAGTGTGTAGATCCTGCCAGGGGAGGACCATCAATGTTTATCTGCTTATTTTTCTTCTTACAGAAAAGAGACAAAAATCTAGGGGTTGAAAGAAAAAAAAAAGAGAAAAGACAAAAAAAAAAAACAACAAAAAAAAAAAACGCTTATTTAATTTAGACGACTCACCTACAGAGGACATACATATTTACAAGCTCCAAAAAAAAAAAAAAAAAGTAAAATCAATCTCTCTCTCTCTCTCTCTCTCTCTCTCTCACATTCGCTTTCATTTCTTCTTCTCCCCACACCACCAAAAAACTTCAGATATTCTTCTTCTTCTTCGTCTTCTTTTTTTTAGCCAAAATAAAAGTTATGAAAATAGAGGTGATGCAGGTGGCTGCCTGCCGGGTGTTCTGCGCTAGGTGATGATGTGAGACGAGGTCACAGTTCATCCCGATCCCTGAGGATGGTGTAACGGTTCTCGCTGGGTGCTAGCTTCTGGAATGAGCTCTCTGGAGGATTGCTGGCCACCTCTTTGTTCTCCTCCTGCTGAAACACACACACACACACACACACACACACTTCAGTTGCTTAAAGGTGACATTTACAATGTAGACAACATGGTTTTCTTTGATTCACACTCTGATTGCTTTATCACTGCAGTGGAGCATTTCTCAGCACTTCCAGCTTCCTATTTTTGTTTTTTAAATCCTCTTTTACACTGCATGATTTCTTTTAAGATGATTACTTATCACTCTGTACAAGATGATCCCACTAAAATCTTTGCTGAATTCTATAACAGGCTGTGTCAGATTATACGGTGAAGATCCTCTAATGCTAGACCTGCGATTAATGATGTTCTGCTTATGTCATCAATAAGTGCAGTCTGGAAAATGGCTCGTGAAGAAAACGGGGTCGTGTAAACAAACATTTTTCGAAGTGAGCTTGAGGTAATACTATTTCTGTCTCGTTTACGTTTCTCCATTGCCACGACCGTATTCGTAGCAGTGTCGTGAGTTTTGCGTCATCCTATTCCGTCCTCCCATTGGTTGCTTTTAGACATGTGTCTTAGCAGCAGTCACACACTAATCAAAATCATTTCTGACACTTTCTCGTCACTTTTGCGTTCCGGAGAGTTCTTTTACGGTGTGTGATTTTTGTCTGCGACAGCAACAAGTAGCTTGTGGCATAGTTACAGCATCAAGGTGCGTCACATCACCATGAACATACATACCAAATGAAAACTTGCATTGCTTAAAGGTGAATTAGGTATGATTTGTGAAATATAGGTCTGTGGGTAGAGTTGAATAAGATTTGTATGATTTTTCTTCACTCATTTCCACCCATGTACACAAAGCTCCAGCCCCAAAACTTATGGCGTGTTGAACTAGAGTTAGCTTGCTAACTAGAACTACCATTAGCAAGGACTGTCATGACATTACTTTCAAGCACACACTGACATTCAACTGCTTGAAAGCCAAGTTACAACTCTATAAACATGCTAAATTCTCCTCATAATGATTTAAGAGGATGTGAAGGGATGTTGGGGGTGTGTCTATAAAATGACTGACAAGAGGCCAATCCAAATTCCAACAAATATTCCGGACCGGAAAGCATGTTTCCAAAGTGTTTTTTTTTTTCAGCTACATAATACACATGTTCTGAAACGATGGCTTTAATTATATTTTAAAATCATTTCTACATATTTTTCCACATTGGTTATACTAGTAAGAAATGAAAAATATTTACTTTATTGCACCTTTAAGGCAATAAAGAGTAGAGATTATTTTTTATTTGGTTGTTGATTACATTTGTCTGCTAGGCAACAACAAATAAATGATAGCCTAGACATGAAATCCGCTTGTCCTGGGTGCCCAGGGTACTGATTTGTCCATCCCTGAATCACTTATAAATGAATTACTGTAAATGTAAAACTGGACTTGAATGTACACGTCTCACAGAGTTGGCGCTTTAAGGACTCTGACTCTCTGTTCTCCATGCAGACGTCAGCACTAGTTAATAGTGTTAATTATATCAAACCTGCATTAATTCCCTTAGGCTTGATCTATTTTTCCAGAACTGAGCTTCATTCTGATGTCTGGACTTGTCACATACCCGACTTTGATCATCGAAATTAACCGGCTAAAATGTCATCTAAAGCACTGGCTGTATTAAAGATAGTGACTGATCCTTTTGATGACAGTTCAAACGAAGCAGCTATCTAATGCAGTCACAAAACTAACATATACATTTCTGCTTGACGAGTCGCCATGTCTATTAATAAATATGATGAAATGCAGTAGCGTCGGCCTCCATTACATGATCCATCAAAAACAAACGCAATTTTCTTATCATTTAATACGTTCTTTAAAGTGTCAGACTGTCCTGGTGACACACAGTTTATTTTAATTAAAATAAATAAATAAATAAATTTGCATGGCTTATTGGGAGACAGCATCCTGACACTAGCTTTCTTCTCTGCCATTCCAATCAGAGTGATCATGCAACAGGGCCATTAGTGCTCTCCTCTAAGCGTGTTCAGCTGTCTAAAGCAGGTTTTACACTGTGCGATTACAGCCATCTTTTAGAGAAAAAGATTATTACTTATCCAACTTTATAAGACTAGAACAGACTCTGTGATAATATGCTCTCATCAGATTACATGATGAAGATTTTCTAATGATAGATAGAAGAAATTGTTCAACGTGGGCTTGAGATAATAAGGATATTTATTTCTCTCCATGGGGGCACGGTGGCTTAGTGGTTAACACTGTTGCCTCACACCTCCGTGATTGTGGGTTTGAATCCTTCCTCCACCCTGTGTGCGTGGAGTTTGCATGTTCTCCCTGTGCTTCGCGGGTTTCCTCCAGGTTTTCCAGTTCCCTCCCCCAGTCCAGAGACATGCGTTGTAGGCTGATTGGCCTTTCCAGATTTTCCATAGTGTGTAAGTCTGTGTGAGATTATTCCCAGCGATGGGATACACGGTACAGAAAATGGATGGATGGATTTCTCTCCATTAGCATTAGTTGTCTGTATGTTTAGTCATTGCTGCTAACATATTTGTAGCCGTCTTCCTGTAGGAGGCTTTTATGTGAGCGTCGTAGGAGTGGGCACTCTAAGGTTTTAATCTAAAATTTCTGACACTGCGCCCTCAGGACCAAAGAATTGTCTTACGATGTACAAGTTATATCTGCACTGGAAAAATCAGTTGTTGGTGACACAAATTAAGCGAGAGTTTAACTGGAGGTGTCTGATGTCCCAATACATGGTGTTTTCACCATAAATAGATGGCAGTGACCATGAAGAGCGATCATTTTTCATCTTGTTCTGACATTAACAGACAAAAATGTACTTGAACTTTTTTTTTTCCTAAGCAAGGACACACCTGATTTCTGGTCAAATATCTGGTTTTATACATGGTACCTATCCATGGCAACCATTCAGGATAGGAAGCAGCATGAAGAAACTGTCAGAGTGCAGAGCTAGCCTTTTCCCTCTCAGATTGGCAAGTTTCACAGACAATCAGGTGGGAATGAAATATATATTTCATTCAAATAGTAACACAAATGCTCAGTGTTAAATGTTGTCGCCTGACACCAAACACCTGGTACTGGCTCAGTTAAACCTGTGCATCATTATTTCTAGTGTTTTCAGTAAAGAATAACCTGTAATAGTAAAGAGTATTTAGATGGTGTTTGAGATCTTTAGTTTTACTGACAGTTGCATTGGTTTCTCTGGTTGTGCCATGCTAGTGTGATATCGACACACTCTAGCTACAGAGTGTATATAAATTCACACATTGCATCATAAACCAGATGATTTCCCTCTAGGGAAAAATTCTTGTGTGCTTGTGTGTAAAATGCATCTGTGCAGAGCATCACTGTCTCCTAGTGTTAGCATGAGCCTAAAACAATGTGTTGCTTTTTTATGTATGGGTTTACAGGGCTTGATTTACTGAAACAGAATCTAACATTTAAGCTTGTTGCAGCAGAGTGAATATCAAGTGGCTTAGGAGCTGTGGGGACGAACGAATGTGGAAATGAAACAGTCAGGTGAAAAACAGAAACGTATCACCATCCCACAGTCCTACTGGTAGTCGCCAAAACGCTTCATCTCTCATTTGCGTCAATTTACACAATTTTGGCCCCGCGTACTTCACCACTGTCAGTGGAAATCACCATTGAAAATGAATGACTTCTAGCTGCTTGATCACATCACTGTTGGTGTGAGTGAAGAGTTTGTGTTGATAAAACAACACAAACCAGACTTTTGGAGCCTGGCTGAGTTTTCTGACCTGTCCTGGAGTGCTGTCTGTGGGGTCAGGCCCATGGTGGAACTCTCGATGCAGCTTTCCTGAGTGGAGGTCCAACACAAACTGCCTCAGTTTTCCTGGAACCCTGAAAACACACAGACACAGAAAAAAAAAAAAAAGGTTTTTGTCTGAAAGCTAGCGAACAGATGAATATAAACTTGAGGAGCGGCCCTTGCTGATTTGATAAGCGATTGACTAAGAGCTCAGGAAATCCGGGCCATCTCCAAAACCACGCGCCTGTAACGAGATAACGACATTGTCTTGCTACAGACGCCACGGTAACTCAAGCTCCTGGCCAATCAGCAACATCAAAGTCTGCAGATAGGTGAGCTGATAACGCTGAGATTGAATAATGGTACACAACGATTGGTTAATGAAATACAGTGTGTGCTGAATTATGATGCTTTCTGGAAATGCACTGAATCTAGAGTCCAAACCCGATAACACTAAAACTGAAAACAAATAAGTTATGTATCCATCTGTTTATACTGTATGTATAAACACACAAACACCAAGCCATGAGGTCAAAGAAACTGCCTGCAAAGCTCAGAGACAGGACTGTGTCGAGGCACAGATCTGGGGAAGGCTACAAACATCTTTCTGTTGCATTGAAGGTTCCCAAGAGCACAGTGGCCTCCATAATTCTTAAATGGAAGACGTTTGGAACAAACAGAACTCTTCCTAGAGCAAACCAAGCCACTGGGGAAAAAGGGCCTTGGTAAGAGAGGTGACCAAGAACCCGATGGTGACTCTGATTGAGCTCCAGAGATCATGTGTGGAGATGGGAGAAACTTCAACATCACTGCAACACTACACCGATCTGGGCCTTATGGCAGAGTGGCCAGACGGAACCATCTCCTCAGTGCAAGACACATGAAAGGCCTCTTGGAATTTGCAAAAAATTTTTCAAATTTCATGTTTTCATGCTTTCGTTTGTCTTGCACCGAGGAGAGGCTTCCGTCTGGCCAGAGTGTCCTGGTTGTTCCAAACTCCCTCCATTTAAGAATTATGGAGGCCACTGTGCTCTTGGGAACCTTCAGTGAATTAAGAATTATGGAAATATTTTTGTAGCCTTCCCCAGATCTGTGCTCAACACAATCCTGTCTCTGAGATCTGCAGGCAGTTCCTTTGACCTCATGGCTTGACTTTGGCTCTGATATTCATTATCAGCTGGTAGACCTCATATAGACACGTGTGTGCCTTTCCAAATCATGTCCAATCAATTGAATTTGCCACAGGTGGACTCCAATCAAAGTGCAGAAACATCTCAAAGATGATCCAGAGAAATGGGTTGCACCTGAGCTAAATTTCAAGCGTCATAGCAAAGGGTCTGAATACTTATGTCAGTGAGATATTTCAGTTTTTTCTTTTTAATAAATTTGCAAAGTTATCACAAATCTGGTTTTCACTTTGGCCTTATGGGGTATGAATATAGATTGATGTGAAAAAAAAAATTAAAGCATTTTAGCATAAGGCTGCAACATAACAAAATGTGAAAAAATGAAAGGGGTCTGAATACTTTCTGAATGCAGTGTACATACATACATACATACACACAAAAATACACTGCCTATAAAAGACACTGTTCACTCAAATGCTGCTTAAATTAATTAAAGGAACTAGCTAAAAGTTAAGGCCTAGAGCACTAGTGTGTGTGTGATGGTTTAAGGGTGAAGGCATAATTAGTATTTAATTGGTAGGTATCTGGAGCTGGAGATAACCTGCAAGGAGGTGGGGCTGAAATTATTCTCTACATTCATTCAAGTACTAACACACACACACACACACACACCTAATTAATAAGACTCTGTGAGGAAGAGAGTGAGACAGGTACTTACGAGAGGTCGCTGAATTCTGGGAAGACATACATGTGGCGAAAACTGTCTATAGCAATGACGGGGCAGTCGGCAGGAGTCTTCTGGATGTGTAGCAGAGGGTGCCGAAACTTATCGCAATCAGCATGCAAGAAATTTATAGAGCCTGAGACGCAAACACACAGACAAAGAGAGAGATTAGGGCAAACGAGATACTTCAAGCATAGTCAATATTTATGACTCAACATCACAGCTATCTATTCCAATACAAATATAATATATATTTAACTCCAGAATTATTGGCACCGTTGAAAGGATGTTCTGTAAATAAATTTAATATTCAAATAACCATCAGAGTTAATGAACAGAGTTTTGGTTAACCTCTTAAAGAACTGGGTATTCGAATATCTGTGAACACCCCTAGTGTTTGCCGTTCTCTTTCAGAACCCATGACCTCAGCTGTATGTGTACCCTTCTTTTCATGCCTGTCTTGTGTACACACCCTTCTCTGTGATAAGCTGGCGTGCCACCTCCTGCTGGAACTTTTCTAGACTTTCTGTATCCTCCTTCTGATGGAAGAGGATCAGGAATGGAATGCCTTCTTCTGTCAGCTCCTACACACACAGAGAAGTAACTATACATTCAGTTAAATTCAGTTAATTCAATTCAGTTAATTCTGAGCATGAATGTATGTCTTTCTATCTAGTTGCTAGCTTAGATTTATCACATTTCATCACAGACACATAACAAAGACCTTTTCATAGCCTAATAAGTGAATCACTGTACCCTTACATCTGTTCACTTGCTCATTCCAATCAGCCAATCATGTGGCAGCAGAATAACGCATAAAATCCGTGCATCTAAAGGCCAAGTGATTAAGTTCATACCAAACATCAGAATAGGAAAAAAATGTGAAAAGTCTCTGTGCAGGATGTGCTTGTTTGAGTATTTCAGAAACTGTGAGATGAAAGAGGTCAGAGAATGACTGGACTGGTTTGAGCTGGCTAGAAGGCTACGTTAACTGAAAAAACCATGGTGAGCAGAAAAGCATCTCAGAACACACCAAACATTGGGTTCCACTCTTGTCAGCCAAGAACAGGAATCTAAGGTTACAGCGGGCACAGACTCACCGAAACTGGACCGTTGAGGATTGGAACAAGACCAGGCGATGATGGGCCTGAAACTCGAGTTGTACCTGCATGATTTTCTGCATTGAGCTGCTGCCACATTGGCTGACTGGATAATTGTATGAATGAGCAGGGGTACAGGAGTTCCTTATAAAGTGGTTGGTGAGTGTATTTATGTATGTGTGTTTATATATTTTACCTCTCCATTCTCGAAAGTGATCTCTCGGACCAGTGGCACACACTTGTCCTGCACCCATGCGTACGTCAGGTCAAAGTTTGTGAGTGAGCCGAGATACACCATGTCAGGAACAGTCTCTCCTATTGGCTTATAGATAATATTATCACCACTGAACCTCTCGGGCTTAGACACCTCACTGAACGAGAAAGAAGAAAGAAGGGGGGGAAAAGAAATTAATAAGTGTAATGCCTCAGTAGGACTCAAAAGCCAAGAAGTCATATCTACCCTGTGTTATGTTGAGTCAAATGCCTATGAGAGCAACTACAGAATGTTAACAACTGTTAGGCTCGGTTCTAACAAGACATTTTCGGTTTGTTCATTATGATTCAGTCATAATGTCATAATTCCCCTTTTTTTCCACCTTCAACAGCAATAAAAAAGTCATATCTGTGAGACAACCCATCACATGCTTTAGCACTAAAATGAACAACCTACAGGCACAAGACTTCATTAAAGCACTTCTGCTGTTTTTTTTTGCAGCTATTGGCACTTTTGTGTGAGTATGTGTGATGTGTGTGTACATGGAAAGGAGCTTGCAGCAATCAAAAAAAAAAAAAAACACACCAGGGCTGTGGACCAAATCTGATTTGTCCTCATACCTGAATGAAACAGATTTTTTTTGTCCTGACAGCATAAACAGTAAAATTAATTAATTAATTAATTAATTAATTAATTAATTAATTAAAAAAAAAAAAAAAACACAATTTTGGGTCATGGAGAATTTATGTTGGGTGGAGTGTTCTTGGTTCTGTCAAGAAGTCAATGTGTTGGTGAATCTCTTCGTGTCTGGAGTGACGTGATTGTCACAGAAACACACTTTGCTCTAATAAAAAGCAAGCTGCAATTGTGAGAAAATATTTCAAATGAGGGGGAAAAAAAAATCGGAAGAGTAATCGGCTTTATTTATAAGTGTGGATCTTTCACACCATTCAGCTTGCTTTAACACTGGACAAATGAACCCTGCCTAAGGGGCATGTAGGGTGCTCATAATACTCTTTCAAAAATTGGACAGAAATATGGAAAAATATGAAAAACTGTAAACAAACGTCAAGCACTAAATTTGAATTTAGGAAACTCCCTCAATTTCTGTCTTATTGCATTGATAAGGAAAGTGATCTTAATATTCTTACTCAAATGCTGCCAGGAAGACGCAGTCATCTCTCAAGATATTGGCCACGCGTTCATATGTGCGGTAGTTCTCAGAGTTCTTCTGCTCAAAGTAGCCGATGATGGTTCGCTTACTCCTCTGAAACAGCGAAGGGAGAAGAAAGAATGAGAGGGAAAGAAAGAAAAGGAGTGGTCTTGTATTGCAAAAAATGTCACATCCTGGACAATGCAGCTCATTGTGCATGTTTGTGCGTGTGTGTGTGAATGCAAGCGAGTGCGTGTACTCACATCTACTTTGTTGACCTCTTCCAGGTTGTGGATTTCTGTGATCGGGTCCACTTTCTGTTGCCGGATGAAGTCTGCGATGGCTGACACTGACCTTTGACCTCGGTACTCCCTCTTCATCATCATCCCATTTCTGAAGAGCTTCAGGGTCGGGTACTTGCTGATCCTGTAGCGTTGTGCTATATCAGCTAGAAAGAGAAAGCATGCCAACGTTTATATAGCAACGTGCTCTAATGTGCTGTAAAAAAGCTTGGGTGCTAAATTGTTAGTTAGTAATGTATTAATTAGTAATGTATTAGTAATTAACAAGACATTTTAATTCTTTCTACCACAGCACTGTTGAATTCTTGATTGTGCTTGGTCAGAAGGTGATGATTAATTTGCATCTCAGAATGCACACCATGTCAAACCTTAATGCGGATGGGCTACTAGAACAGAAGACCACATCAGGTTCCACTCCTGTCAGCCAAGAACAGGAATCTGAGGCTTCTGGAACACTTTAATTCCAATTCAATTCAATTTTATTTGTATAGCGCTTTTAACAGTGGACATTGTCACAAAGCAGCTTTACAGAAATAAACAGATTCAAATTAAATTAAACCAAAATAAATTGTAAATATGTGAATTTATCCCTAATGAGCAAGCCAGATGTGACAGTGGCAAGGAAAAACTCCCTGAGACGATATGAGGACGAAACCTTGAGAGGAACCAGACTCAGTAGGGAACACATCCTCATGTGGGTGCTAATGGATAGTGCAATTTTAAATAAATCCCTTCTATAACTGTGTACTATACGGACAAATATTGCAATTGTGGAACCAGTAAATTCATCAGTTTTCACAAGAAGTCTGGTTTTTTTAAACATATCCCCTGTCCGCTGATGGAGTCCTGAGTGCAGGAATCTCTCGGACTGGAAAAAGACCAGCTGATGTTGCACCAATCTTCAACTGTTGAGTCTATGTGCCCACTGTAACCTCAGAACTCCTGTTCTTGGCTTACAGGAGACGAACCCAATGTGGTCTGCTCCTCTTGTAGCTCAAGGTTTGGCATGCTGTGCTTCCTGAGATGCTTTTCTGCTCACCACAGATGTAAAGAGTGGTTATTTGAGTTACTATAGCCTTCCTGTCAGCTCAAACAAGTCTAATCATTCTCCTCTGTCCTGGCTCATCAACAGGGCGTTTCCACTCACAGAACTGCCACTGACTGGATGATGTCTGATATTAACATTACCTGAAGTTTATTAGATAACTGCAACTTTACTGATGTTCCTAACACATTTGATGGTGAGTGTATATAGATAGACGAAAGGACGACTATAATAAAACAAAGACATATCTATCTCTGAAAATAATCATGAAATGTACAGCAAGCATGATCTACAAAAGGATTTGCAAATAATGAAACACAAAGCTAACATTCTGTATTTTAACCTCATTTTAATTTGTTGATCTGAAATCCGAATTTTATATAGGCAACAATGATGACTGGTTATATTTCTCTGACATAAGGCTCAAGCTTTTCACTGCACATTTGCTGCATTCTATGAAAATTTGTTTTTCGATTAAAGCTCCTTAATCAAGCGAATTTAGCACATTTCCTTTAACGGTGCATAAACTAAATTATAAAATTACAATGTTACCGAAGCCACAGCCTCTCTAATTTGCCCTTCTTTTTTTTTTTTCCTTTTAAGTCAGCCTATGGTTGGTTGAAAGTCTGTCTGTTTCAGTATTTTTGGTTGGGACAGTTTGCAAAGTCATGAGTATACGTTTACACAGATCTTTATCACTACACTTTTTCTGTGACTTGGTGTTTTAGACTTGTCACACGCTTACTTCCTGCAGAAACTACAGGTTTTCAATTCAAGGAAGTACAAAAGATGTGTTTTACATAGAAAGCAAACGGTTTGTGTTCTAAAACAGTCAGAGGAAGTGAACTAAGTGTATCTCCATTCAAGCAAATCATGGCTGCGTTTCTTAGATTTATTCTAGCATCGTAGCCTGAACCATATACTCATAATGGTTATGGATCCTAGTAAAGTTGCTTGTGTATTTACAAAAAAATGGACAAAATGAAACAAACTGAATAAAATGAAAAGAAGTGTAGCTGAACAGCAAGTGAGTGGAAGATGAGAAAGAGGAGCAGAAGACAGAAAAAGCGAGAGTGAAGATGAAAGCAAACCCCATACTGAGGGTTAAATACTCCAAAGCTCATCGGGTGGAATCTAGCTCTGTCTGTCACACACGGACAAACGTGCAGCAACACACACGCTCACACAGTGGGGGATCTTTGAGCCGCCTTTACTTCACAGAAGATGCAGTTTTGTCATTAAACCATCAAACACTTTATGGGTCATCAATAATTCTGTTTAATTTACTTTATCTGAAAGGCTAAACTGGTGTGTGTGCGCGCGCGTGTGTGTGTGTGTGCGTGCACTCACTATGTTGGTCACAGTCCACACGGGCAAACACCACCTGTGAATGGTCTGGAAATTCTTCTCTCACCACATTAGAGGCTTCCTCGAAGATAGGGTGTAGCATTTGACTGAACCGACACCTGAACATACACATGCAAACGCTAGTTTTAGACAAATGGTTTAGGACGAAAGAAATCCACATACACATGCACATAAACACCACATGAAATAAACGATTTAATCCTAAACACTACTATTAAAGGTACATGACTAATAATCCAAGATTTTGAATATGAAAAGGACAGTGAGGGGAAAAAAAACTAGGTGAGGAATCGTTTATATCTTCTAAATGCAAATGATAGCAGGGAATAACTTATTTCATGGACACAACATTATGTACCTAGAAACAGAAAAAAAACTACACCGAGTTTTTTAATAAAGAAAAATGTGTTTTACTCCTTACATACTACACTTCTGCTATGAAATAAAACTGTAACTTTAAACCTAATCCTAAACCCTAACCAACGACACCAATGTCTTAACGGTTAGATTATGAAATAAAAGGAGCGCACTTATAAGTACACTTATGTTTTATGTTACTGCAAAAAAAAAAAAAAAACAAGGTATTTTGCCAACTAGGGACACACAGTCCATGTATGTTGCATTCACTTGTTTTTCTTTTTCAAAATGACAATTGGAAAATAAGGAAACAGTTTTTTATTCTATTTTTTGCTTTTCTTGGGACGCACTAAAATACACTATATTACCAAAAGTATTCGGTCACCCATCCAAATGATCAGAATCAGGTGTCCTAATCACTTGGCCTGGCCACAGGTGTATAAAATCAAGCACTTAGGCATGCAGACTGTTTTTACAAACATTTGTGAAAGAATGGGCCGCTCTCAGGAGCTCAGTGAATTCCAGCATGGAACTGTCATAGGATGCCACCTGTGCAACAAATCCAGTCGTGAAATTTCCTCGCTCCTAAATATTCCACAGTCAACTGTCAGCTTTATCATAACAAAATGGAAGAGTTTGGGAACAACAGCAACTCAGCCACGAAGTGGTAGGCCACGTAAACTGACGGAGAGGGGTCAGCGGATGCTGAAGCGCATAGTGCAAAGAGGTCGTCGACTTTCTTCACAGTCAATTGCTACAGAGCTCCAAACTTCATGTGACCTTCAGATTAGCCCAAGTACAGTACGCAGAGAGCTTCATGGAATGGGTTTCCATGGCCGAGCAGCTGCATCCAAGCCACACATCACCAAGTGCAATGCAAAGCGTCGGATGCAGTGGTGTAAAGCACGCCACCACTGGACTCTAGAGCAGTGGAGACGCGTTCTCTGGAGTGATGAATCACGCTTTTCCATATGGCAATCTGATGGACGAGTCTGGGTTTGGAGGTTGCCAGGAGAACGGTACATTTCGGACTGCATTGTGCCGAGTGTGAAATTTGGTGGAGGAGGAATTATGGTGTGGGGTTGTTTTTCAGGAGTTGTGCTTGGCCCCTTAGTTCCAGTGAAAGGAATTTTGAATGCTTCAGGATACCAAAACATTTTGGACAATTCCATGCTCCCAACCTTGTGGGAACAGTTTGGAGCGGGCCCCTTCCTCTTCCAACATGACTGTGCACCAGTGCACAAAGCAAGGTCCATAAAGACATGGATGACAGAGTCTGGTGTGGATGAACTTGACTGGCCTGCACAGAGTCCTGACCTGAACCCGATAGAACACCTTTGGGATGAATTAGAGCGGAGACTGAGAGCCAGGCCTTCTCGACCAACATCAGTGTGTGACCTCACCAATGCGCTTTTGGAAGAATGGTCAAAAATTCCTATAAACACACTCCTCAACCTTGTGGACAGCCTTCCCAGAAGAGTTGAAGCTGTAATAGCTGCAAAAGGTGGACCGACATCATATTGCACCCTATGGGTTAGGAATGGGATGGCACTGAAGTTCATATGTGAGTCAAGGCAGGTGACCGAATACTTTTGGTAATATAGTGTATGTTGCATTCACTTGTTTTTCTTTTTCAAAATGACAATTGGAAAATAAGGAAACAGTTTTTTATTCTATTTTTTGCTTTTCTTGGGACGCACTAAAATATATTCAAAAAAATTATACAAAGTCTAGAAATCAAATATTCATGAATCCAAATATGACAAAAACGCCCACTGCAGTGATTTCAGTGATCTTTAAGTACAGTAAGCTATTCTACAGTATTCTACACTCTATTTTCTCTGATTAATACGTTTACTCTGGAATGTTATTCTGTTTTCATAAAAGATATGATTAAAAATGGCATCAACATGTACAAAAATACATTTTGGGTGATTAAAATTTTCTTAATTTGCAGCACATGGAAAATTTCGGTTGCTTCGGTCACCCTCTTATGATTTTTAAAAAGGACGTACTGATCCATTTTAGCAGTACATCAGGCACTAAAAGAGATTTTTAATCTACCAGTAATTGCTAATATACATTCGATGATTCATTTTACACCAAAAATGACTCTGAAGTGATGAAAAATAAGCAAAGCAGAATTACAAGAGCTTGTTTTAAAACCAAAAACACATCTTTTTTAAAACATTTTGCACATCTTGCATGCACATACATTTTTTTTGAAAAATGAATGAATGCAAGACCATGCACCAATCCTAATTTTTCATTTGTCGATCAATAAGGGCAAATCATAATTTAATTAGCTGGCCTACAAGCGCAAATGTAAAAGCTTAAATGCGCCAGTGCCAAATAGTTAATCTCCCCTTGTTAGATCAACTTTTATTTTAAAAGGCCAACTTTACGTCAACGTCCAACAAGCATATTTAGGCATTTTTCTTTTCTCTTTTTTTTACCGTTCCCATTTGAAAATGCCTGATAACAGACATAAAAAAGTGTACAAAACCACACAGTGCCATACTCACCAGTCTGCATAAAAGTTGACTAAAGCCACTCCAGCATTGTCTGTAGAAGAACACATTGCATTTCAGTTAACCGTTTGCAATAAACATATAACCTGTGCACACACACATACACACACAAAACAAGCACTTACTGAGAATGTCGTCAATGTTCCCTGCATCCAGACTGGTGATCTCTCCTCGCCCTGGAGTGTACAGCCCAGTAATCTGTAAAAACCCAACAAAAGACACGACATTGTTACCTCAACGGTGAAATCTAAGCAGGATTAGGACAAAGATTTTTAGTCTGACTCAGCACTCAGCAGGAGTGTGTGTAGAGTTTCACCTTACAATGAAACACTCTTTTAGAGGTGAAGAACCATAAACACCTAGCTGAGTGGAGTGATTGTTAATTGGTCTGATGGTGAAGTGTGTTAAAGAGGTACTCAAACTAAACACTGAAGAGGATTGTGAATTGAATATGTAATCTGATATATCACATTTGAAGAACAGGTTAGGCTGTTCCACTCTTCGCAAACAATAAAGACAAATTCATATTAGAATATATGTGACAGAGCAACTAATTATGTGCATTGATACAAACTATGAAAAATTAACCAGTACTTGAATCCCTGAGAGGCGACTTTACGTAGCTGAGGTCTCTCTGCTGACGAAGCAACGTGTTTGTGCCCTCGACAAAAAATCCCTGGCTAACAGTTTGCTGTTTTCCTGCCACACATCAAGACTTCCTTTAATTCTGGCTAGCATCTTTATTTTTACTCGATTACATGTTTAAATGTCAGGTGACTGCGTGTCGTGCTAGCATTATAGCGTTATATACCAGTTTCTTCTTTGCACTGCTGCTCAGTTTATCAATCAATCAATCAATCAATCAATGTTTACTTATAAAGCACGTTTAAAACCAACCAAGGTTGACCAAAGTGCTGTACAAAGAATAAAACTATGAAAAATACAAGATTTTAGAAATACAAGTAAAACTACAAGAAAAACAAAACAACAAAGTAAAGCAAATACAGTAGTAAAACAGTGATCAAACCAATGTTCATGGAATATTGAAGGCCTGAGAGAATAAATATGTCTTCAAAGCAGACTTGAAAACTGAAATAGCAGGAGCTAATCTGATATGGAGAGGTAGACTGTTCCAGAGTTTCGGACCGGCGATCGCAAAGGCACGATCACCTCATGTTTTAAGTCTGGATCTGGGAACAGAAAGTAAGCCAAGTTCATCAAGTTTAGTCCCTGTTTCCACATCCTGATTCTGGAAAGATTGCCTAGCATCCTTTCAAGCTATTACGCCTAATAAAACTATTCCTACCAACATCCACAGCGTATCCTCGGTTCATGTGCGTAGTGCAGCAGGTGGTGGGATTCGAAAACAATTAGCCTGAGGCACAGCAAGTTTCTTTGCGCCACAGAGAAATACACCAAACGACTGGGGCGTTACACGTTTAAACAATATTAAATATTTTCTTTTTGCGAAAGTCAACAAGACGTAGAGTTCTGTCTCTGGTTGTTGTACAAATGAAGCAGAAAACAGTGACCATTATATATCAACTAACTACTGAACCTGCTTACCCGGCAACTGAAAAACTAATAGAACTAATCTGAGACAACATTTAAAGAATAAACACACAAAAATCTTCACTCAGCTCACACTATCCACCGTGTCTGTCAGACAGCAAGCTCAACAAGAACACAGGTGTGTCAAATCACAGTTTCCAACCATTTTACGAGTACACCAAATACTAGCAGGGTGAAAAAATAATTCTTAGATGCACTGTGATTCTCTCTCTAACAATTCTGCACTGACGCTCGCAGTCCTAAACCTTTACACAGGCTTATCAGGGTTTATCGTCGCTCATATTTGGTCTGCGGCACTACCAACATGAACCATACATTCAAAGCATGGATGAATTCCAACACACACAACATCTATCTGATACTAACTCCCTAAAAACAACATGCTGCGTTCGACTAAAATTTGTAGCTCGGAATTACTGACCTCTGACTAGAAAAACAACAAAGAAAACTCGGAATTCCTACTCAAGAACTCGGGGTGGTCTTGTCAACTCTGAGCTCAGCAAGTGACGTCAAATCAACATGGCTGCACACAGCACCAGGACTTTTTACTTTTAAACGAGTTACGCTGTATATACAACTATTTGCTTTAGATCAATCAACTTACAAACTATTCGCTTGTAATATCTATAAACATTGACTATAGAATTCACTGTTTTGAGAATATAAATACACACTCATTACAGTTAACTGGCTAGATTTAGACAGACTTTGAGGCATCCATTAGAGCAGATTTAATACTTTTAATAAAAACTTATGAAAATGATGCACTAAGAAAAATGAACACTCGTTCCTGATTCACATGCAACCCGTGAACCATACATGGCAGGCCGGATACATACATACAGACACACACACACACACACACACACATATATATATATTTGTGTGTGTATATATGTATGTGTCCGGCATATACAGACACACACACACACACACACACACACACACACACACACACACATATTATATATATATATATATATATATATATATATATATATATATATAGCTACATTATAATACTTTAATATATGATGCATAACAATATTGACAGAAAAGCGAGAATTCTGTATTTGTGAAAACTTCAAGTAGTTAAAAAGGAACAAGAGGGAAAACAAAACAAAATATCTTTTTTTTTTTGGAATTACACTGAACTGGTGTGTTCTCTCTTTACCTCAGAACAAACTGAAATGGCAGGTGACAAAAATGCTAGGTTAAAACTCCAAAGAAACTGTACTTGTCACATGCAAAGTCCAAGGACGTTCCAAGGAATATTCAAACAACTTATTTAGATGTAAAAAGTGTTGAACATATGAACCTAAGACCCTTGGATTTAACATCATCTGATGCAAATATTTAAGGAAAAAAAAAAAAAAACAAGTCATGCAGATCCTCTGAGGTTACCTGCTCTTTTAATTCAGTTGTGTTTACATGAGAAACATCCACTGCGTTCTATCACACTTTCACTAACCATCACTGAAAATATCCCTGCTGGGTGGAATTTTTTTTCCCTATCACCAACTACCTGACCTATGATGTCATCGCCGACCCAATGTCCTTTGCTGTAGGTGTGGAAAGTCCATGAGAAGTCCAGAGGTTGTGTGTGTCTTCAATGCATCATGCTTGCATGTCAACAAAATGGAAGTAAGGCAAACTGACGGTGTGTCTCATTCAGCTCCCCAGTTCAGCAGTCAGGGCACTGATCAGGGAGTCGGCCATTTTGAGGGCTGTCTCAATCGCAAAATTCTTCCCTCCCTAAAAAATTCCCACAATGCACCGCAAAAACCAGGGAGCATCCATGCTCAATATGTTCGCTTTCTGCAAATGACGTCATGTTTTCTGAAGCCTCTCGGCTCGAAAAAAAAAAAAAAAGGGATGAACTCAAAGCCAATTTCCGTCTACTAATGTAAGTAGTTTTTATCGTTGATGTAGTTCTCAAATGATTACTTACGTTAACTTTATTTGATGTTCTATATACGGTTTGCTTGAGTCTAATGACTTTTAAGTGTTTTTAATTTTTTTTTTTTTAAAAAATCCACTAGCTAGCCTATGATCCTGCTTGACGTACCATGACAGAAATGCGCGAGATTAAGCTAACAAATTTATATGACATATAAAACTTAAATATTTGTAACTTTTTAATTTTCGGTGACGTTTTACAACGTGAGTACGTAGTCATAAATTGTCGCCGGAAATTGAGTTATCGGTGTCCCAGTGTATAGTGAGCCAGGGTCCTTACCAGTGCCTGAACTCATATACTGATATATGTACACGATATACTGATTCACCACCTAGGGAGCTGATTGAGACACACCATGAGTCTTTTGCTCTGATGATTTCTGTGTAATAGTTTATTCTCTCACTAAGGCATGTTAAGGTTTGAAATTTCCACAGTATGCTAACCGAAATATTTTTAGACTCAGGATTAATTGAGTAATTAAAAAGACACAAGCTGGTAGTTAAAATGAAAGGAAATGTTTATTACGAAGATTAAGTGCCCTAATTGTTTTTCTTTCTGGCAGATTTCCAGACGCTTTTCCGTTGAGTAATATTGCCGGAGGACGTCTGTAGTAAACATGATCAATTCACAGGGGTCTTCACGATGAACACATGCTTGTCACATTAGAAATTCCATGTGTACTACATACACCTCATCTGAATACATACGGATTATTTTGACCTTTATTATGAGCGCTTGTTGGAGGGCTTATACTGAAGAAAAAGGTTGTAACGCAATCTTTACTGACATTTCAACTCAGACAGGATATATATATTACGAGGGGTTATTCCTACTGGACGGTTTATAGAAGGTAAATGGTGCAATCTTTCCTGTAGCATGCATGCACAGTTTAAAAAAAAAAAAATCAGTAAAATCCCAGAGATACTCCAGTAACAATGAAAACACCATAATATCTCTTACTCTGTGAATATTTATCGTTCTGTAACTATAAGATGAAAGAGAGAGAGGCTGTGAAGAAAAGCTTATTGGCATGCTGAGCCAATAAAAAAAATCCTGTTGATCAGATGGTTACCTTACTGTTGATTAAAATGTGCTTAAATCTGTATTTTCAACAGTAAGATCATATCATCTGATCATACACCGTGACTAGCTGTCGTGAAACCGTGACACTGTAACGACCCTACTTGTGTTTAATATCAGTATAGCGTGAGGAACAAAATCCATCCCTTTAGACGGAGCAGTCATTCCGGATCTGCTTCTCTCAAGATGATATGATATTATCATATTCATATCTGTGGTACTAGTAATAAAGATTTGCATGCAAGTACAAATACAGCTTGATAACCATTTCATAGGTAATGTGAATGAATGTGGCATCCCACAGGTCCCTGTTCCTGGTCTGCTCTTGTTCATTTTGAATGGTAACTAGGATATTGATTCTCAGGCACAGATAAAGCCCGCATGGCACTCACTCAGGAACATTTCAGCCAGTGGTTTTCATCCAATGTGCTATCTTATTGTATTTATGGTTACCTGTGAAGGTTCGTCTTTTACCAATACTATAACACTGCCATTTACCTGGGGATCAATAAAGTTTCTTTCTATCTATCTATCTATCTATCTATCTATCTATCTATCTGTCTGTCCAACAACTCATAGCTATTATCTTTGCCAGTCCTTCCCATTTTCTATATGCAGTTGGTAAGATACTCTATCTATCTATCCATCCATCAATTCATAGCTATTATCTTCGCCAGTCCTTCCCTTGATCTATATTCAATCAGCGAGTTACTCTATCTATCTCGATCTATCGATCTATCCATCCAACAATTCATAGCTATTATCTTCGCCAGTCCTTCCCATGATCTGTATTCGATTGGTGAGATACTCTATCTATCTATCCATCCATCCAACAAGATAGCTATTATCTTCGCCAGTCCTTCCCATGATCAGTAAGATATCAGTAAGATACTCTATCTATCTATCTATCTATCTATCTATCTATCTGTCTGTCTATCCAACACTTCATAGTTATTATCTTCGCCAGTCCTTCCCATGATCTATATTCTATCAGCGAGGTACTGTACAGTTTTATTTCTAGAATGGTTAAGGACTACCGCAAATCATGCTACTGGTTCTGAATCCCACTGCCTGCTGCACTACACACACTGGCAAAGATGCGAACATGATGAAATACACGTGGTAGGTTTACTGACCATTGAGTAGCAGTAGCAGACCATTCACAGTACTGTAAGTGATTTCAAATGACCTAAAGTCATAATTACAAGTGATGGACCATATTTTCCTGATATCTAACACCACAGTAAATGGTTTGAGCTGGGTTTAAAAAAATAAAAGGTGTGTCTTATCTGTAATCTAATCTCTGGCAAAATTAAACGTAGTAGAAAAAAATGAATTAAAGGAGCGCAGAACGGATGCCACATGTGCTATCCTGTATCAGGAATTTACTTAAGGATTAGTTTATATTTGCTTAAGGATAGGTCGCACACGTTCATAAAACATTTTTTGTGCACACACAGAACTGTAACGCTACATTACCTGATTACAATTGCAGAACAGGTCATTATCTTCATCTGAGATCTACTTGAAACAGAGCTAAGCATCTCGGTGTGTTTCTAACATGATAGTGAGCCCACTGACCCTGTAAAAAGAATCTAACCCACCATAATAACATATTTAAACACATACACACACACACACACAGACAGTCCGCAAGCCATATGGCAAGCACAGCCATATTGTTGGCAGCCAGTGAACAGCACTGCTTAAAATCGTCAACTAATCTCACTCCTACTGTCAGCAAAACATAACAGAAGTACAAACGAGCCAATTCCAAGATTAATCCACAATCCACACAATACAGCATGCTGCCATAGTTAGACCTCCTAAGATCCTGGCATAATGAGAAGAGCCACACCAACTGCCACAATAGACATAACAGATGAGGTAATACATAAAAGGAAGCCTAATGGACTGTTCGTGAAACGTACACGAGTTGAACCACTGCGTTATAACAATGGCATCCTGAGACTTGTGCTCTCATACTGAAGATATTGTGATGTTTTGCTCTAAGGCTAGACAGGAACTTCTCAGAATGCCATGTTCATAAGTTCTACTGAGGTTTAATGTGATTCCTCGACTCACAACGCTATTGTTCAGCAATAGCTTCAAGCAAAACAAATGCAAAGCGAGTCGGAAAATAGTTTCACTATCACAGTTATCTGTGATCACTGTTCCGCAGGTGTCAGCGAATCCTCAAGCGAACAAGCGGCATACAGGTCAGCATTACAAGAATTCAGCATGCCACTTCTTTGGCAGGGAAAATAATTAGCCAGAAAATGACATTTTAACAAACACAGTTGTCCTGACGCCAATATGGGTGTGTATATGAATATCTGTATGGCTATAAATGGGTAAAGTCTGGTTAAAATTTATATTTTTATACTAATACTAATTATTCAAAATGATATGAAGAAGAAGGTCATTTTAAAGGTACAAACGTCAATTATATTTTCTTACTAATAATACGAATAAGCTGGAAAAATATGTTGAACATGACAAAAAAATGAGGGTTTAAGCTGTGAGCTCAGGACAAAAGCTTTACATGGCTGAGAAAACCAGTTTGGAAAATTCTGTTATGGGTCAGAACGCAAGTCAGTCATTTTATAGACACTTCCTCACATCCCTTCACTCCGCCCCCTGCTAACACACTAATATCGCAGCTTAGCACTCGTAAGAGCTTATTACGAAGAAAAGCAGACTGCAACTGCACTCGTGATCATTCTAATAAATCGTTATGAGCCGGATTATGTGTGTATATAGTGTTATATAGTGCACGTGAAAGTGATGTCATGAGTCCTTGCTAGTGCTGTAGGATCTGAGGGTCAAGCTTTGTGTTCATGAGCGGGGAAAGGGGGGTTGGGCTTAATGAGTTCTAAAAAAAAAAATTTTTTTTTTAAACTTGAAAATTTTGAATCTAACCTAATGCACCTTTAATTAATAATACTTAAAGCTTATTTTTCACCTATATATATATAAATATATATAAAGTGTGTGTGTGTGTTTTTTATCCACTGTCTCTGGTGTGTGTACAGCTATTTTATAATCATAAAAATATTTTTATTTATTTTTTATTACTATTATTCATATAATAACATTTTATTTTACAAGTTTACTGTCCCAGCAGCAAGGCCTGTGTTACCTTTACATCACTCTGAGCACAGCGCAGCGCTTCAAACTAGTTCCGGGTTGCCAGCCAATAGGATTAGGCCACAACAGAGAACTCGACCAATCAGATTTTTTCTACCGGAGTGGCTGCAAGGGAACGGAATGCATCCCAAAATAACTCCGTAAACTTGGGTTAAGTCAAATACCACATTCGATGGTTAAGACGAAAAAAGGCTAAAGCGGCCAGTTAAGTGGTTGTCTTCGCTAAATGACGCGCACAGACATCAAGAGAACTTCCTGATATGATTTTTCTGCTTGGGTTTCTATTAAAATTACTCGGTACTGAAGCCTTGCTTCAATTCCTGCTTTCACACACGGAGCACCTACACAGCCGAATGTTACGCCGCGTAAATTACCGTAATAACCACAAATGAACGAGGTTTCTTTCCAGATATCAGTATTTGTAAACAGAGCTTTGGCTTGAGCCAGAGTAGCTACTTTATTATCCTTAAAACAGCTCCAATATACCATGAGCTTTCTTACATTCCCTCACTGCTACAGAACTAAGTTAACTCGTAAAAAAGAAATAAAAGGTTTGTAAATAATGCAGCGTTCACTAAGCCGCACTGTGAGCCAGTGAGATGCACAGAGAACAGATCCAGTTTGCCAGCTACTTAACTGATAGACCTGTTTGAAAAACTTATCGCCACGTTGATTTACTTGCCGGATGTCTTAATAACACTTAGAAAAGTAACCAGTCATGCTAACTAGCTAGTAACCCATCAGTCAGATCAGTGCACACACAGCTAGCCGGGTTATAATGGAAGTGGATATAAGGCTTACTTCATATTAAAATGATACACGCTATACAAGATCACTAACATCAGTTTGCACCTATGATATGACTTGATATGATATCTATAACTTAAGTTTGCAATGCACTGTTAAATCTCAGGATATGCACTCAACTCCTGGCTAGCGTTAGATGCTAACTAGTTAGCTTGCTAGCATAACTTCTAGTGCAACAGAAGTCCCAGGGATGATGAAGTGCACACAGATGCACGAGCGCTTACCAGTAGTATGGTGAAATAGTGGAGTTCAGAGGCGGGCGTGAATGAAGTTAATTTCATTGTACAGTGGAGTTTATTAGGATTATGATGTTAAATATTTCCAGTCTCTCGACACCACCTCCTCTCCTCTGCCGCAAGGAAACGACGGACGGTACACCGAGCCGAGTCCCGGAACTTCAGGGAATTCCGGATGTCTACACATGAATCATGGGTAATGTAGTTTATTAAACGTGAGTTTGTATTGAACAACGCCGCGTTGAAACTACAAATCCCAGGCAACCCCGCACACAAGCCCGGAACTCGCGTTTCTCCGGTACTTGTAGTTTTTTTTTTTTTTTTTTTTTTTAAACTCTCCAGATGTGTTTGCAGTAAGGAAAAAAGTTTTAGCGGTCTACTTTTTTGGGCAAATCGTACAGAAAAGCGCTAAAGCAATGAAGGGCCTGTGAATGTTTTTAACAGTGTGTTTTTACGCTATGATGCATGCAGTCACATAAAGCTACTCGCAGGCTATTTCATCTTGAATGAGGTAAGTTGCATCACCGTTCAGGCTATAGAGAAACTTGAGCTGTGTTTTCTTTTCTGGGAAATCTGGCAGCTGTGTGACTTATCATCCATCAGCATACATATTGCACAAGCTGATCCCCATAACCAGGAAATGACACTCAACTGCAACGACTTCTTTATTGACAGTACAACAGTGTTGTTGTTATAACATGTTGTAACTTCGGGAATCAGTGTTTACAGAGCTGTAGTGACCTTAGATATATTACAAGTCGACTAGTTTACCTCCAGATGAAATGATTTGCATCTTAGATTGTGTACTCAGAAAGTTCATAATGACTTTTCTCTTTTTTTGGTGACTGTTTTATCTGTGTGGCATTTGTCAGTGATCAGAAAGTTGTACTGAAACTTCAGTACTAGTTTTCCTGAAATATTCAGAACAATGTACATATGCAGTAGAAAACAGAGAAATTCCAGCATTATGGCTGAGATTTGAACTTATACACTTCAGCATTTGGGAGCCAGTGTCTGTATCTGGTCATGTGACTTTTCAGGACGGAAGCTATTCATGTACATATAACCTTGTGAGACATGTTCTTCCACCAGTGTATCTGCTAGGATTTAAGTTATGTGCCATGACACCACCATCAGCTAGAAGCACAGCTTTGTTTGACTGACATGCTGTCAGAATGCTCAACTGTGCTCAGATATCTGACACGAAAACACGCCTGTATGCACGCAAGCAACCAGAGAGAGAATAATGTTTATCTTTTTCTTTGCATTAAAATTTGCAACCGTAAGACCTCATTCATTCATTCATGGATTCATTCGTTCATCGTCAGTAACCCCTTTATTCTGATCAGGGGCTTAGTGGAACTGGGGAACACTGGATGTGACAAGAATACACAATCCATCACAGGGCACCGTGCACACACATATTCACACACTCATTCACACCTAGAGGCAATTTAGATTTGAGATTTCACCTGTTTTGGGGAACAAACCTGAGAACCCAGAGGAAACCCGCACAGAGAGAGCATGTGAAACTCTACACACGCATTATACCGAGCTCAGGTTTGAACCAGGGACCCACAACTCAATTGTGCTTCCAATCCACCTACAAGCATTACATAACATAATACAATCAAATATATATTATTGTGTATGTTAAGAGAATGAAGTTATGTAGTCTTAATACTCATAGTACTGTACACTGATAGTGTAAAACAGTGGCTCGTGATACCTTCATCCCTGCCCTGTCGAGGTTGTTGGTGATGTCACTGACTGTTGTATTTGGTTTTTTCTTCACAGTTCTCACAATGTTTGTCATCAACTCTTGTTGTTTTCCTTGTCCGACCTGTTCGATGTCTGGTTGTTAGTACACCAGTGGTTTCTTTACTTTTCAGGACAAAAGTTCCAAAGTTTTCTATTGGCAATGCCCAGTGCTTGTGCAATGACTCAGAGCGATTTTCCTCTTTTCTCAGCTTCAAAATGGCTTGCTTTTCTCCCTTAGACAGCTTTCTGGTCTTCATGTTGGTTTATCCTTTTCTAACAACAAATGCAGTCTTCACAGGCAAAACCCAGGGCTCAAACCAAGACCAGACATTCAGAACTATTAATTGTTTAAACAATCAATCTAACAGAGCACACCTGAGCAACAAGAAACGCCTGTCAGTCACATGTAAAATATTTTTGATCACTTGAAAAATGGGTGGGTTGAAACAAAAGGTGCCATGTTCTAAGTTGTTTAATACATCTAGATGTAAATATTAGGAAATGAAAGCTGACTTGAGTTCAAACCCAAATGTCTTTGGACTTGCTGTTCCAATACTTTTGGAGGGAACTCTGTATATACAGTGTCTGTGTTCCAGTTCATCCCAAAGGTGTTCAGTGAGGTTGAGGTCAGGGCTCTGTGCAGGACACTTGAGTTCTTCCACTCCAACCTTCATCATGGATCTCGCTTTGTGCATGAGGCATTGTCATGCTGGAACAGGTTTGAGCCCCTTAGTTCCAGTGAAGGGAAATTGTAATGCTACAGCATACAAAGACATCCTATACAATTGTGTGCTTCCAACTTTGCAGCAACAGTTTGGGGAAGGTCCATATACAAGTGTGATGGTGAATGTTTCGGTCTTATAGTGTATATATTTATAAATATTTTAAAATGTTAATATATTTATATTCAGCCGCAGTGATATCATACAGGTTTTTCCTGACTACCGCAAATCTTTGAATGAATCTCATCATTCAGCATACACTAGTTTGGTGAGGTTTGCATTTGATGTACATGTTCACACCTTCACAGCTCACTGAAGAAAACATAGTATTTATTTATTTATTTATATTTTTTTATTTGTCTTATACTGAATTTAAATGAACCTTAAAGGTCAAACAGATAATCACTGTAATGTGACAGTGGAGTGTAATGTATTCAGTCAGAAGAGCAGCTTTGGCAGGCCAGCTCAGAGCAGGTGTTTGGTGTGTGCGTGTGTGTGTGCACGTATGTTTTATCCATTGTGTCTGATCCTCAGGAAGGTGCAGCAGAGCTGCCAGGGGGACCTGCAGCGATTCTTGGCCCGGCGAGGGAAGACAGAGCTGGGCAACATCTGCTGAGGCCTCCTGTTTCCTCCTGTACTCCATCATGGTAAGAGTCAATGGGCTGGTTGTCATCCAACTGAGTCCTTCTAACTATTCAAACCAACCTAAATGTAGATACCTGGTAACTATTTACCTGCAAAGAAGTCCCTCAGTGGCATACCCAGTTATGCCTCATAAAG
The DNA here is from genome assembly GCF_027358585.1 of Pangasianodon hypophthalmus. Lineage (NCBI taxonomy): Eukaryota > Metazoa > Chordata > Actinopteri > Siluriformes > Pangasiidae > Pangasianodon > Pangasianodon hypophthalmus. Next base: position 7,430,180 of record NC_069731.1, on the reverse strand, counting down.
CTTAAAGCTAGGCTTCATATTGGACTGAAGGACGAGGACGTTTCTTGCATGGCCAGACTTTGTACAGAGGAGGTATTAATATTAATAATTTAAGAGTTGAGTCAAGCAGATGTAGCTTGTGAGCAGTTGTAGTGAGAAGTTACCTGCGCATATCAGTATTTAGGCATCAAACATACACTCCTAGGCAAAAAAAACGGGCCAAGTCCAAAACGGTAAAATTTTGACCAATGATTTGTTGTTGAGACCATTAAAAGCTTAATATTTGCCATTTTGCCATTTTGCACTTGGCCCATTTTTTGCCCAGGGGTGTAATGACAGACACACATAACACATAACTTGAACATTAACTTGTACATCTCAAGGACCATTTTTTTTTTAACACCACTTACCTTTAAAGTGCAGATGAGTGCTCGTCCAGCTGATCATGTTAACCGTGTGCATGTGTTCTTTACAGCATTGAATTAACCAAAGCATTATTTTATTAATTTGACATCTCAAAATAGTGAATTAAAAGCGTTTAAAAATTAAAATTCTGCTCCCACGTTACAATTTCATGACCTCAATTTAGTATCTCATGGCCTCATTAATGCATATGCACAATTACCTGTAAAAATAAAATGCAAAATAATAGGATGTGCTGGATCAAGTGCTGTTTTATAAGCTTCTGAATAATGATGCTGGAAGCAAATTTGCAGTGATCAATGTGATAATTACAACTAGGACAATACATGCTATATCTAGTAAGAATCTAGTATGCTAGACTCCTACTAGATCTTTATTCGAATGCTATTAGTCTTTTTTATTTTTCATTTTTAAATTGTCTCTTGCTTTTAGGTTACATGTTTTATTACATTTGTCACCAAAGAACTAAAATATGATCTGCTTTTTGTGTGCATTTCCTATACTTCTGATAAGTCAGCATTTACAGGCTTAAAGGCAGGTGCTTGTGTGTGAAGGTGGTGGTCTAGGGACTACTGAAAAATCTCATTTAAGACACCTCTCAGAAGCATGAACCACATCCAGATGTTTTGCGCCGTCCAGAACATCAGCTTAAGCGTCTGCGTAACCCAGCTCTGAATACGAGGAACTTTCCATGCCTAAATATTGATATTAACTTTTGAACTTAAGTTGCAGATTTAAGTCGCCAACTCTGACTACAGCCTGTAATGCATTTCTCACACCTAAAGGCACTTTATAAAATTGAGTAAGAGTTAATTTTTCATAATCCATTTTTTTACTGATGCATACAATTATTACCTTGGTCGGAAAACACTGACTATATTTATTAGAATATAGAAAATTACTTAAAGGCATCTCTTCTTGGAAGGATATGTTTCAGATTTCTTAATTAAAATAATTTATTCACATGTATTTAGAGAGCATGAAAAACACATGATTTCGTGTTTATTGTTGATTACAACATTTGGCATTTTCACACATATTAACTCTGTAGATTCTGCTGGAAGATATAGAACATTTAATCAAATGCATATTAAACCAATATAGATACAAATATTACATTAACGAGAACACAACACAAGTTTTAAGTCACAAAAAATAATCTTTTGCAATTCTTTTGTCATTGACTCAAAAATATAACAATCCATACAGACCAATTACACAGCCAAAAACATGCACACAACATGACAAGAATAGACATTTATACTATACCTTAAATAAGGAATAAAACATAACAGGGGCTGCTGTTATAGGAAAATAATCAGCGACAAGGTGGTGTGATGCAGTTCCCACCCCAAAGTTGATTATTTTCCAATAACAGCACATCCTGAAGTGTTTTATTCATCTTATACTATAGCAATTTGCCACCTCAAGCAAATTTTTATTTATTAAAGAATGGCATATTATGCTTTTTATCAGTTTACAGGTACAGGTAATGTTATGGAATGTCCGTGAAACAAGTCCACTTACATTATAGCAGCTATAAACAATTTCCTCACAAGTTTCAGACCAAACAGGACCTGGGATGATTTGGATCACTTTTGACTCGTCCTCTTAGACTTCTGCTCTTGTACTGAGGGTAGCTGTGCGGATTGTCTACTCTAAATTGCCCCTAGATGTGAATAAGCGTGTATTTCTACCTAAGCGTGTGTTCTCAAGAACCGGACCAGGATAAAGTGGTTACTGAAGATGAATGAATTTTGTGAGGATGAATGAAAATGTTGTGAAGTGTGCCAATAATTCAGGAGATGACTATATTTTGCATCTTCTTCTGGTCAGTTTATGGAAACCTGTATCTCCATGAGCTCCTTTAACAGCTGTATGCCTGAATTGAAGGTGAAATCGTTTTGAATAAAAGTGTCAGATGTAAAAATTTTTTTTTTAAAAAATCACCAAATTGGTAATATACTGTACCTGAAACAATGATCTTTTCTATCTAAGTAGCTTTGAAAGTCTCAGATAGGAAGAAGGTGTAGTAGGCATTTCGGAGAATGTCAAAATGGTGCCACGAGATATTATAGCTCCACGGGAGCCACCATTGTATGAATCTCAGCATGTAGAGTATTTGGCTGACTTTTCTTCATTGCCATGTACCAGGCTCCACAACGACTATGACCCTGATGTTAATATTTGATGAACTGGGGGCTAAGTGAATGTTTCTCTGGGAGGCTTAGCCATCTCCAAGGTTAAGTGGGCTGTTAATAATTGATGGGCTGCTGATTCTTTTATGGCTGCGTGAGCGTGTTAATAGAATAATACAATCCCCCTTACCAACTGCACTGAGACAATAATGTTTTGCGTGTGAGCATGTGTTTGCAAACTAATATGATTAGTATGTGTGTAATGAATAACATGTGTACACATACACACCCCACACAGTCCTGTAGAATAAGGCATCTCTATCTGCAGGTTACATATCCATCTAGATTAGCCCTCATTCCCTCTTCTCTCTGTCATTGATTTTCTGTTTGTTTTTTCAATCGCATTATTTCCAGTCGCCACCGGCTAAATGGCCCTTCTCTTACTAATTGGATGTTTAATTAGATCACAGATTTAGCCCAATTAAGTGCTGTTGGGGAGGAAGGGGTGAGCCTGCGGGCCGTGTGTGTTTGTCCGTGTAAGTGTTTTGTTCGCAAGAGTGGAAACAAAAAGAAAAATGTCGTTGTCCTGGGTCATTTATGATGCTACACGATGGTTTACTGAGTGGAGCCCCTAGCGGTCCAACCAAACAGCTGTTTACTAAGATTATGATTCTTGCCAACCTAAGTGCAACAGCGGTTAAAATCAATACAGCTCTACCAGCTTCCTGTCACAAATCAGTTATAGATCAGCAATCAATCCTGCACCTCTGTCAGTCATCATTATTTCACTCTGTTTAGTTTAATTAACAAAAAAAAAAAAAAAAAACACACACACACACATGCATGAATGACTTAACTATACTTACGTATTAAATATACTTAATTTCGTAAGTATTATTCTGCTGTATTTATACTTTATTGAGTTTTACTGAAATTAAATACTTTACTTTTAATTTATTTAATAAAATACTTTTAATTACATTTCCAAGAAAAAAATGTACTCATTCTATTTTTATTTAGACCTTTAGAATACTCAGTACAAATCACAAAGATCTTTTCTTTATCATCCAGCTAATGACTGTAGGTTATATAGGCTGTCACTTGAATGGGCTCAGTTTAGCGTTCAATCATTTCAGTTTAGCATAGAATCAAGTTTTTAAAAAAATGTAGAAACAAATATCATGAATCGTGCCAATTCATCAATTCCACCTTCTCATGCTACACAACGTAGCTAGTGCTATAGCTTCTTGTATGTGTTTGAATATGGATAAGCTACAGTGTCTAACTTGGGTCAATAAGCACCCCTGGCTCTACCTCAGTAAAGTGTTTGCAATATGCTGGAGTAGGCAATTATTTTTAGAAAATGAGGTGTCTTCTTTGCCTCCCTAGAAGGCATAAACTAAATCTAATTTGAAAAGCATGTCGAGGTAAGTTTGCTAAGGTTAACTGGTTATGTTTATCTAAGTTAGGCTGGAGCTAACGGAAAATTTCTAGGCACCAAGTCAAATTCAAATTCTAGCTAATGCTAACTTATTTACATGATTTTTTTTAAACTTCTGATTAATTCATTTGTAAATTTAGTAACATCAGTCATGAATGTGAACAGCAACCCTACAGAGATTGAATGATGTTTTCAGGCAAAGTTACTTTAAAATGAAAATCATCTTCTAACAGTACTAGACTAGTAATAAAAGTTAGTTTTCACATGCAAAAATTTCATTAGAAAATTTTTTTTTGCTACTTGAGTACATTTAAAAGTAGCATCTTTTTGATTTTCACTGGAGTACATTTTTTTAGTAAGATTTTGACACTTTATCTATGTTTTTATTTAAATATAATTTCTCAGTACTATTTCCACCCCTGTAGTATTGAAAAAAGTGTAGAACTTTTGAAACTTAATACAACACAAGTGGTTAGTACTTTCATCATTTCAGATGAGGTTGGGGATTTGTAGGTCCTGTTTATTATAAAAACAGATCAAAACATCCCTAGGATGTACAGTACTGTCTCAGTGGTGTTACCCAGTGTGGAGGGATTCCTTAGCCGGTGTACCATCTGAGTGTATTTGGTCCCTGATGTATATTGTGCATTTGCAGAAAACACACTGGGGATGGATCTGTCTTACACAAACAACATAAACATATGACCTATATGTCACAGACTAGCAGAACATGCATACAGCTCTCAGTTTCCGGTTCTCATTTCAGAGTTGGCCTACCAAAAAAAACTTTGTGCTGAAACAATTTATGTGTGCGTTAATGACTTAATCTTGTAGTGTTTAATTGGCCTTTTGGATATGATTGACAGCTCTGGAGCCCTCTAATTGCATTACCCCCTGCCCAGAAGGGGCGACACCTCCCTTACCTGAGGAGCTTCTTTGTCCTAATGCATTATGGGTAATCTCAGCTAATGAGGCGCAAGGCGATGGTTTCGTTCATCCCCGATCTCCCAGAGGACCGGGTCCGCTACTTGTTCTCCTGAGAGAGAGAGTGTGTTAATGATTGGTCCTCTGAGATTGAGGCTGAAGCTCACGTCTCATGTGATTGGCGTTGGTGTAGTTGTAGCGATGCATAGAGACAAAGGTTTGTGCTGCGTGCAGTAGCGCATTTGTTGCCAAAAGCTACACACACAAGCCGCTTTACTGAACTTCTGACCCAACGATGGTCCTTTATTATTCTTTCTCTTTAATTTATGACTCAGATGGTTGGTCCTTAAGATGTTGGTGGGGAGTCACTAGGCAGGGCAAGGTGACCTGGATGGTTGCCCCACACACACACACACACACACACACACACACACACACAGCCTGCTTCTTTTGTTTGCAGATTATGTGAATTTGTAATGTATCCCTGAGCATCTGTTGAAAAGAATGGGTGTGTGTTAAGTCTATATTTAGGCTTTGTGTGTTTTGAAAATGCTTCAGTAAGAGTCTCTTCATGGATATATTCTAACTGCTAATGAAGTCATTTACACATCTTTACTTTAAACATTTTTAAAAATTGTTTTGTTAAATAATTGTTTAGCTATTAGAACCATGTTCACTTATCTGTAATTGAATTTGCATAAACTGGGAAAATTGGTGGATTATTAACAAAAAAAAGTCTGCGTAATTATGTGAATGAACTTACTGTACTGAACTTTCAAGTTATTTGGTTCTCACGCACGTGTGTGCGTTGGACGTGGCCTGGAGGAAATTGGGGAAAGCTTGTGGTTCGATATGAACGAAACCGTCTTAAAAAGCCCCTGTCACGGAAAATCACTTCCCACACAATGTTACGGCACACACACACACACACACAGACCCACAGTTGCACTCACCAACACACGCACACACAGCATATTCCTCACATACTCACCTCTGTCTCAAAGGCATCCCCCCGCTGTCTTTTTTCCACGCCATCATTCCAAAAACACAGAGTTTTCGTTTGTGTGTGTGGGTTTGTGATGTCTTATTTCCTTAGTTAAAGAATTCAGAGGCACATAAAGCTGAATTACAGTGCGTCAGACATCATTTAAATGCTTTAATCAAAAAACACAAACACTGACACACATAAACACACACACGCTACTGAAGTTACTGAAGAGTTTTACGAGTCTATAGTAACTAACCCCAATTACCCCCCATGAGGAGCGTGAGAACAGCATGGCTAATTACTTTAGTGTGTGTTACATAGAAGAGAGAGAGAGAGAGAGAGAGAGAGAGAGAGAGATTTAATGAATGAGCATATCCAAACACTTAGCTAATCCTTATAATGGAATGTGGGCTAGATTATTTTAAAATGTCGGGCTTGTTGCTTTTTCAATTAGTCCAATTTAAGATCATCTTTAGTTCAAGTAATCAGTCTGTCAGTCAAACTTTTTTTTTTACTGTTGACACATCAGTTTTTTTTTATTAAAAACTTAATTTCTAATTGTAATCTTCTATTTTATGCTCAGTTTTTTAAGCTTGCTTCAGTGGAGGCAAGGGTCTAACATAGGGCTCCACAAACATCATATTAAAATCGTTATTTTGATTCATTACCCGATGCAGTTTCATATAAGAAAATCATTGATTCTAGTGCATTTGCACCATCACATAAAACAGACATCCACTATTCCTCCTTATTTGCTGTAACCAATGACCATAGATGTTGAGTCTATGGAAGAAAAAAGGGAGAAACAGCATCAAAAAGCTGGGTATGAACCTACTGTAATGAAAAGGAACAAATTTTTCCTAAATACATGTTTAATAATGTGAACTGTATATTAAATGACAAATTACTAATCAAACAGTGACTAAATGTATGACATAAATACGTGTCCGGTGTGTGTGTCATGGCTGTACACACATTTAGCTCAAAACTTGGCAGAATTGCATTACGTATAGAGTGAAAATAGAAACATTGCCACAACGAATTATTTAACCAGACGTTAATATTGCTGGAACTTTGTTCTGAGAAGTGCCCTGATCGCGAGTGATGGGCGGAAAAAAACTTGCATGAGCTATTTACAGAAGTGTTTCTAAAGTATTTTTGTTCATCTGTATCAAAACGATAACGCCACGGAAAAGATAAAGCTTCTATTTTAACCAGCAGCTTTCTAAAACTCTACAGTATAACAGAAAGATAGATGCTTTGAAAGCCTTTTATAGTCACTATGGTTTAAATCGTTTACCATAACAACAGCTTTGGTAGCTTTTTTATATTAATGCGCTTGTTGTCATATGTTTCTATGGTAACAATGTATGGTAGACACTCCACTCCACTCTAAAAACCTGTGGAATCATTGATATGGTGAAGTTTTCTGTGAGGAGAGGTTTATTTAGCGTTTTTTAGAAGGAGTCTCCAGTGTCAGTGCAGCAGCCCGAGGTAAATCTGTAACTTAAAGATATGTAACTTCAGGAGAGGGAACTTTCTCGTTGCTCGGTAACATGACTGTGTTTGTGAATCCCTGATCTGATAGCTGATAGCTGTGGTCTGTGCACTCAGCACAAAGCTGACACTAGCTAGCTAGCTAGCTAGCTAAAACATAAGGCTCCTTCACCTGCAGTGTGTTTAGCCTGAAATCCACTTTGATATCTGTGATTGAAGACAAAATAAAACTATTTACTAAGCAAAAGCTTATCAAGCTGATCAAATTTCTTTTTTTTTTTAATTATGACTCATTATTTGCTGGAACATTGGTTACATATTCAATATTCGCTGCACATTTGCACCTCTGAAGTCAAAGATTTTCATTCACATACAGTATATACCTAAAGAACAGAGCACACACTCGTGTCTATTAAACTCAGTTGTATTTTGAACGCATAATTTCTATTGATATGTCTCACTGTCTTTAACGGCTGTTATACCTTAATGTGTAATTAATCCTAGAGGAGATCTCTTCATGGCTATTGAGAACACGTTGCACACACAAAAGCTCTTCTTTTATCAGCTTCTTTGTATGTGATTCCATTAACACAGCTATTCCTCGTAAATCACCCACAACACGCCCACTGACTACACACACAATGTATTAAATTGCGGCGACATTAATTTATGTTCATTTGGGATCTTAGTAAACCAAAGTATTAGTAATTTATCGAGTTAAGTGGGTGAATAGACATGTGCGTAGGAAGGTATGTGAAGTGTAATTCTTTCAATATTAATAAGAATAAATAAAAAATGAGTCCGCCCCCTGCTTGCTACTTCCTGGATAACCAAGCTCTTCCTGTTTGAGAATCCTAAGCTGCCTCAACTGTGTGTGTGTGTGTTTGTGTGTTTGTGTGTGTTTGTCTGCTGGCTGCTCCTGCTGTTCTCTGTCAGGTCCTGTGACTATCACATATATGTACGGATTTGGCTATAGAGTGTAATGTATGAAATCATGCACTATCTGTGTGTGTGTGTGTGTGTGTGCGTGCCAGGCTACGGAGCAGCCTTTGAAGTCGTCTGGCCCCGCCCCCTTACACTCACAGGTGCATGCAGCAGCCGTGAATGGAGACAGGAGCTCCTTACAGAGACTGATCACAGGTATACACACACACACACACACACACACACAGGGCTACTCACTATTTATTATTACAGCAAGATATCACAGAAACTTACAAACACACTAACTTACTTGCTCAGAAATGTAATAATAATAATAATAATAATAATAAAGAAGCCAAAAGGTTTCTTTTTGGTTAATGAGGTTAATAATTATGTCAGTGGAAGGTCCTCACAAGGATAGTAAGCCAAATGTGAGTGTGTGTGTGTGTGTGTGTGTGTGTGCGTGTGTGCGCAGCAGAACCATGTTTGAGAGACAGTGAGGATCAGTTCGGCAGGACTCCTCTGATGTACTGCGTGCTGGCTGACCGCCTGGATTGTGCAGAGACGTTACTGAAGGCCGGAGCTTCCGTTAACAAAGCTGATCGCAGCAAGAGGACCGCACTGCATCTCGCTGCACAGAAGGTGACACTCACTCTGTCTATATATATATATACACACACACACTTAAACACACCGACTCTTACTTTCTGACTCTCTCAGACTTCGTCAGTGTGCTACCTTTGATTTTTCTTTAGCTGTAACTTGACACAGCAGGATGCTAAAAGACTTCATAGAGGCCCTGCGTAGGGACCCTACTGCCCCCTAGTGATTGAAATGTTCCCAATTTTGTCTCAGATCTCATGTCTGTGGGTTTGGACATTCAGTTTTGACATCACAAATACCTAAATGTTCCATTATTTGACATATCAAATAATAAGTTTATAAAATCCTATAAAATGTGTACAATGTGAAATCAGTGTATAAGAAAAGGAAAAAACCAACATGTAACAACATGACAACTGTAATGGGAGCAGCGCAGACAGAGAAGACACGGAGCAGAGGAACAAGAGTAGTTGATGGGGACCGCTCTGACACCTAGATCAATAAGAGCTGTAGCTTAGGGATTAACACACTAATTGGGCTGAGGATAGAGACCAAGAACCCAGACACACATACATAACACACACACATACCAGGTTCACCTCTGAATCTTTTAAATGGTGGTAAGCATGTTTGAGATGATATACACACACACACACACGCACACACACACATACAAAGCCATTTGAAACATTTACACACTTGCCTGGTTTTTACCAGAAATATTTTAAATAATGTTCATGCTAGAGGAGATCTGCACACACACACACACACACACACACTCACATACTCACACATGTGTATGTCCCTACAATGAATAGTTTTTAACCCCTTAGTATTTGTAATGTAGTAAGCAGCAGATTTTATGTAGCGTTAGTGTCTTTATAAAACTGTTATATTGAAAGAAAATCGGGCCAAACGCTGAACCTTGTGTCACACCACAAGGTGTATACCACTGTGTGGTTGAATTCTCGAATCTGATTGGTCAGAAAGTGTGGATTTTTTTTTAAAACCGCACGACTCGGACAGTACTTACAGCTATAACAAACATTAGGTTTATATTATTGCGCTCGTTTCCATATGTTATAGTTTCTATAGTAACAGCTCATTCAAAGGCACTGTATGGAAGGCACTCTACATAGTCTAAGCCTTATAATAAACAGATTAAAAAATATAATCTTTGATGTGGGGAAGTTTTTTGTTAAGAGACGTTTATGTAACATTTATGGAAGGACTCCTGAGTGTCAGTATTTTGTAATGTTACGGTGCTTTGTAAATTTTCCCAGCATGGGAAAGTCTTCCAGACAGACGATTTTTACACTTTCTGGGTTATCGGTAAAATGACAAGTTAACTTCAAGAGAAAGAATACAGAAGGCTGATGAGGGAGCAATTGTTATCGCATCACATAAGCGATAACAGGAACGTGCTTGTCTTGCGGATATTCCAGAACATTAAATGTAAATATAAACAGTTAAAAAATGCAATGCGTTATTCATCAATTAATTAAAATTGTAATCGTTGGCAAATCGCAGTGGTATAAAAGGAATAACGCACTTCATTTATGTAGATGATATTACACTATTCTAAACAGGCTGCGTTAACTCTGGACAGTAAGATACTTTAAAAAATGCTTTTTGGGGAACTGTGTATAAAGAAACTTCTCAGTTAAAACTTCTTTCAGTTATTAGTCTCTAGGTATTTTAGCAGCCTGAACATTTTCAAACCTCAAGCACAGAAAAATTGCATAGTAAGGAATAAGTAAAGAATACAACACAACAGGGTGTGCTGTTATAGGAAAATCATCATTGATGGGGTGGTGTAATGCGGCCTGATGTGAAGTGCAGTTACTCTAGCTAGGTAGTTACACCCCAAAGTTGATTATTTTCCCATAAAAGTATGTCCCAAAGTGTTTTATTTGTTTTATACCACAACATTTGACTAACATCGCATTTTTTGTTAATAATTGAAGAACATGTCATATTTTTTTTATGCATTTAATGTTGTGGAAGCTCAAAGCTGATTATTTTTTACTACAGCAACTTGACAGTGGTAGCAAATTTTTATTTACTAATGAACATGTCATACTTTTTTTATCTGTTTATAATTACATTTAAGGTTGTGGAACATCAGTGAAACATGTTAGTTCCTGTTAACGTATTGGGAACTCCTTTCTAGCATTCTCTCTCTCTCTCTCTCTCTCTCTCTCTCTCTCTCTCTCTCTTTCTCTCAATAGCAATAAGATAAAAAATGCATCTTGTCTGTCACTCCTCTGTCTTGAAGTGTTTCACATGGTCAGTTCATATTTTTGCATGGAAAACTTAAAGGATCAGCTTTACCTCTGACTGTTACAAAGCTCTGACACTGGAGACTCCTTCCTTAAATGTTACATAAAAGTCTGCTTACAGAAAGCGTCGCCATATCAACATATTTCTTTGTTAAATAGCAACATGTTTAATGCATTTATAGTTAGTGTTAGATTATGTGGAGCGTTCAGCATACAAGTCTCTGTGAATTTGATGTTACTAAAGAAGCAATAATGTATTAGAAGGAATGCATTAATATAAACCTTGCAGCTGTCAGACCAACACCTTCTTACTGTAATTAAGAGCTGTGGTAAAAATATTACCACTGTAAGTGTGTTAAGAAATGGCTTTAAGTGTGTTGCTCATGTACGTTGACATGTCAACGTGAATATGGTTGTGTTTTTGTGTCTATTTGTAGGGCAATGTTCGTTTCATGAAGTTGCTCCTGTCGCGGCATGCTAATTGGCTGTTGAAAGATCTTGAGGAAATGACACCGTTGCACTTAGCAACACGTCACTCCAGCCCCAAACCTCTCTCTCTCCTGCTCAAGCACATGGCACCTGGAGAGGTGGATACTCAGGACAGGAACAAGGTAAAACAAACTCAGCATACTGCCAGCATTTTTACACTTCTTGAAAAATGCTTTGTGTAGGACACTGAGGTGAAAATGAGGTCAGCTTGTATGTGTGTGTGTATGTGTGTGTCTGCCTAAATGGGTGTGTATGCTGTAAAACAGCAGGAGCTCTCTGTACTCTCTGATTTTGGAGGATATGAAAGCCCATTGAAATAGTCTAATAAAATATATTTTCTCAAAGCCACTGCCTGAAAGCGAGCTTGCCAGGCGCCTGCTAGGCTTAAGGTTGCCATCTTAACCTTGTGGGAGGTCACGCCGTACTATGTGTCTTTCCAGTGATGAATTCCTTGAGTCATTCAGGGAGATGGCAGTGTATACAAAAGATGTCTCAAAATGTGAATGTGTGACAGACAAGTGTTATTACATCATAAAATGTAAAAGCCTGTCAGGATCCACTATACAAATGTACTTATCCTCTTTTGTGTATTTATAAAGTATTTTTAATAATAGACATTGTCACAAAGCAGCTTTACAGAAATCCAGATGTAGATTTAGATCCTTAATGATCAAGCCAGTGGCGAAAGCGGCAAAGAAAAATTCGCTGAAACGACATGTGGAAGCAGACTCGAAACAGAACCCATCCAATTCTGGGTGACTCCGATTATAAATCATTACTCTTCCAAAATTATATACTATAAAGTCCTTTACCAGTAGGGTTGGAAATGTTTCCAATCTGTATGTATAGGTATATATATAGAATCTGGATTTCTTGCTGAGGGTAAAAGAGTTGAACCATTGTAGCATGGTAATATTACTGTGGAGAGTCTCATTCAAACTAATTAGCTGTAATATCCAAAGACAACATTGCTGTAGTAGGTCTGGCTGGGGGAAGCAAACCTGCTTTCCCTCTGAGAGTAACACAGTAATCCTACTCACTTCTACTTTCGTGATTGTTATGCAGAGTCAGACAGGACTACGTCCAGTCTTTCAGAAAATACCACAGAGCATGTGAATTGATAATCTAATCAAAATCCCAGATTGAACAATTGAGCATCCTGTCATGCTGTAGTAAAGTAGTGATGTTATCTGTGTGTAGTATAGCTTTAGGCAGAGTTATATAAGTGCACACACAATGGGAATATGTGTAGCAGTCTGGGAAAACCCATCGGATGTTGCTATTGCTGAACTCTGGCAGACAGCCAAAAAGATGAAAAATCAGGTTTTGGCAGTAAACTGAATTTGTGTGCTTATCTGTCGTCTTCCTGCCAAGACGATGTCGGGTAAGGAGCCAGTTTAATAAATAAACGCAGTGGTAAATGCAGTTGGTCTTCCTGAAACCTTGCTAGCCTTTAACATTCAGTTGCACATAGAGCTTTCTTTGGGGTTGAGACACATGCAAAAGTGAAACATATTCCAGCTCAAGAAGTAAAGTTTTCAGAATTGTGTATGGTAGAAAATGTCAGAAGCTCGCAGTGCGAAAGGTTTTCAGGGCCACCAAACGTATAGCAGGTTTATCAGACTCTGGAGGTCCTCGACCCACAGAACTGAAGAGGTTTATGTTTTCCTGCAGACCAAATTCAGCCCGTGAATCATATTTAGTAGACAGCTGATGAGTTGAATCAGGTATGTCAGGTAAATAAGAAAGAACTTTGGCCTTGTAGGACATCTGATACTCCTGATATACAGGTAAACAATTATTATTACTATTACAGAATTATTAGTAATAGTATTCCTAGAGGCAGTATTACTAATAATTGCAATTAGTAACAAAGTAGCAGCAAAAGAAACAGTGGAAATGGCCAAGGTCATAATAGTATACAGTAGGTAGTAGTATAATAGTACATAATAGCAAAATAGAAGCAGTTATAGCTGTCTCCGTACCTTCCCAGACATAATGGTAGCTTTGCTGAACGTTTTCTTGAGAACCACTGGCATCAAGCTCTCCAGTTTAACAGACCACATGCAGTTTTTTTATTCACTTTGGCTCCAATTACTGTAAACATTCACCCCAGTTTACTTTCCGACGCGCACACGCAGAGGCCGCTCGTACCCAACATCATTTACCATCTCATTCCGCAGACAAACGGCTGTTATTAAGGCTTTTAAATCATGAGTCACTCAAAGTATGTGTGTGTGTGTGTGTGTTTTTGGTTACGTGAGTGTTCCCTTTTGTCCATATAGAGAAGTTTTGTTGTTCATCAGCTCTAGTCCGTCTGGATCTGTTGGTTTTGTTATAATTCGATTCTCGTGATGAAGCTGCCGTCCCAACCAATTGCAGAAAATAGTTCAACATTGTCAGGGTTTATGTATTAAATCATTCTGGCCAGCGTTGGTTGCTTGTGTAAGCTGTTTGTTGGAGAATCTTCACATTTTTCACAAGTGAGTGTTATGAAATACAAGTCTTTTGGAGCTGTTTGGTCATGTAATATGTAGAGAATAAAATATGACGGCACATGCTATTATAGGAAAATAATCAATGATGGGGTGTTGTATTGTAACCATTACAACCCTGTATTATTTTCCTATAACTGCATGTCCCAAAGCGTTTTATTTGTTTTATACCAAACAAATTTTAGCAAATAAAGAACAAAGAAAAAAAGATACTTTTTAATGCATTCATAGTTATGTTTAATGTTGTGTAATGTCACAAGTGTTAGTTAGTTCCTCTTATCACTTATGTTGTAGCAGCTATAAACACACATAGTTTTCATGTTACCGAGAAACCAGAAAGCACAAGCTCCTGAACACTCTCCCGTGTCTGAAAACTTACTAACTGTTAAAAAGCACTGACATGCCGAACTCCTTCCGTAAATGTTAACTAGCTTAACTAACTTACTTAACTAACAAGCACGTTTTCGCACCGTTTATCATTAGGTTTAGATTGTATGGAGTTTCCATCTCCAATAACATTGTTATTATACAAACAATAATGTTAGAGCGAGTGCATCAATATAAACCTGTGATTTTAGTGAAAGTGAAAAAAGTGAAGTGACTTGTGGCCAAGTAGGGTGACCCATACTAGGAATTTGTGCTCTGCATTTAACCCATCCAAGTGCACACACACAGTAGTGAACACACACACACCGTGAACACACACCCGGAGCAGTGGGCAGCCTTTTTTTGCTGCAGCACCCGGGGAGCAGTTGGGGGTTCGGTGCCTTGCTCAAGGGTCTCACCTCAGTCGTGGTATTGAGGGTGGAAGAGAGCGCTGGTCATTCACTCCCCCCACCCACAATCCCTGCAGGACCTGAGACTCGAACCCACAACCTTCAGGTTCACCTTCGGGTTGCAAGTCCGACTCTCTATCCATTAGGCCACGACTGCCCCCTAATTTTAATTACAGTTGGCACTGTCAACACCTTCTGGCCAATCAGAATAGAGAATTCAACAGCGCTGTGGTATAAATTCTAATAGGAAAGAGATGCTCTATAAATTTCTTGATGTAATTAGAAGAGAATTTACTGTGGTACTGAATTACTGGAAACCTCAGTTTGCTTAAAGCACTTTTCTGAGACAGCACAATGAGAACCTTTGAAGCTGAATCTGTGTGTGTGTGTGTGTGTGTGTGTGTGTGTGTGTGCGCACGTGTGTGTGTTTGTGTGTGTATACAGCAGACAGCTCTGCACTGGAGTGCGTTCTACAACCACCCTGAACACGTGAAGTTGCTGATCAAACACGACTCAAACATCGGAATACCTGACAGCGAGGGCAAGATTCCCCTGCACTGGGCAGCTCACAACAAACACCCTAACGCCACACACACTGTTCGCTGCATTCTGGTGAGAACACACACACACACCTATAGGAGCCTTAATGCATGTTTAATAGTATTTATTCAACATCCACAGAGTACAAACTAGTCCTGAATTTAAGGTCATGTTATTTTACTGTTAGGATAAGGAAGTGAATTCCGTGATATGACTCCCTAATTACTAAAGTTACTAAAGGCATTTATTAACATTGCCTGCTCTTTTTTTCCACCCACAGCGGGTCTTAGGATAATTACTCAAATACCTCAGAACTGTTTCCCAACCCCTTCTCAGCTCACTCTGTGTTTGTGTTTGTGTGTGTTGTAGGACGCTGCTCCCACTGAGTCTCTTTTGAACTGGCAGGATTATGAAGGCCGGACGCCGCTTCATTTTGCAGTGGCTGATGGGAATGAAGCGGTGGTTGAAGTTTTGACTTCATATGAAGGCTGCAGCGTTACAGCCTATGACAATCTGTTTCGAACACCGCTTCACTGGGCCGCATTGCTCGGTACACTGCTTTTTGAATTGTCCAATGTGGCACCTTACTCACTAAGTCACTGTTTCTTATGTTTCACAGACTACACGGTTTGCTTATCAGTCTCTCGCGTAGACATTATGGGAAACGTCATCAGTTTCATCACTGTGACCAGATTCCAAATGATTTTTTGTTCACTACATGGGTCATGCATTGACTTCAAGCAGTTTCTGTATATACAAGGATGCATCATTTAAGACACTTTCACATATGCAGGATTTAGTCAGTTTGAATCGGACCCTGGTACATTTTCCCTATTGGTTCATTTGTGCAGGTGAGGACACAACACTCACGTGAACCACGTGAACCACTTGTTCTAGTAGAGATGTCTGTATGAGGTGGTCTCAATCTGCTTCCAAGTGAACTCTTGTGTGGTTCAATTGCAGTTAGAAAGAGATTTAACTCTGAATCAAACTGACTGCAGAACATGAATCAAACATTCTGTGTATTTTGGGTTGTGGACAACATTTTATTTTACACGTGATCTGCTAAACTGACCTGCTGCAAAAATTCAGTGTGTTCTGGATATTTGGGCTGGTGGAACAAAAAGAGAAGAAAAATGCTGGTTGTGATGCATGAAATGTTTTAAATTAGTTATTTATATAATTATTTAATCATTTATACAGCGCTGGCTCTATGTTCTCCATGCTTGGGTGATTTTATTATTTCGATGTGTGCTTGTTCGTGTGCTTTTTCCCTCGCTGTCTTTGGAACCAGTCAATGAAAGAATTTAACAAGTATATTTTTAGCCCTACAAACACCTCAGCCATAGTTTTTGCCTTTGTAGTGTGAAACCAAAGCAAACCAAATAGGAATCGGACATAATGTATTGATTTAACTCAGATTCAGACATGCCAAACGGGCTAATTGTTGACACTTAGACACTATACTATCACAGTGCATTGTGCACTGGTTATATAAAAGTGTCTCTCATTAGTATATACTGTTATTCTATATAGGGAATAGAGTTTATCTCCCAATACAAACCAAAGAAAAAGGGTTCCTTGGTTGGCCCTTTAGGGGAATCATTAGCAGTTCTGTGTAGTCCTTTTAGGAAAGCTTTCAAGAAGCTACAACACTCTGTACTCTTTTTGTGAAGAAAAAGTACATACGTTTGAGTGTGTAGCAAAAGAGTATGCAGGTACTGAGACATACTAACACATCATGCAACGAAAGAGGACATTGTTATCTCTTTTGCCAGTGAAAAGGGAGTCATTTGCAACGTGCCATTTTATTAGGCACTCGGTCTCGTCATCTGACCCTACAAGATAAACGTGGTACTCTTTTTACACAACATCCAACCATTAATCTTACGTGACAATAATTAAAAAAAAAAAAACTTTGGTTAGTGCTTAACATTTAAGTTCTTAAACTTAAATACTGACGACACATCTTCGACGTTATACTCGTCCACCATGTTTGCAAGTTGAATTTGGCGAAGGAAACCATCACAGAATTCCTCCCTGTGGGCAATATTAGCTGAAAAAGTGTCCACGGATCCACACTTCGAAAATCTACTGGAAACACTAGACCATCTGGGTACCTTTGGGATACTCATTTCAACCTACTATGATTTGGAACACATTAATTCTAATCTCGGATACTATTTAGGACGGATAGTAGGTGAATTGGGATGCAGCAATGCTGTTAACATTATGCTATAGCAGTATAGACATTGCTGTCACAAAAAAACCTTGGTTTAAACATCCTTTAATTTATATCTAATTAACAAATATTTATTTGCCGCTATAGTGCAGTATGTTATTTATTCCCATTCTGTTTTGTAAGCAGATATTGTGTCAGCAGTTCTACAGTATATTTAACCATCCTTCTAAGTGATGTGGTTATCATATGGTGAATTTTTAATACCACTATACTGGAGTGTAATTCGTGACTCTACTGAATCGGTTTTGTTCTCAGGCCATGCACGGATCGTTCATCTGCTGCTGGAGAGAAACAAGTCGGGTATGATTCCATCAGACAGCCAGGGAGCCACGCCGCTGCACTACGGAGCTCAGAGCAACTATGCTGTAAGATACACATCCTCGATCTGTGTGTGTGTGTGTGTGTGTTTAAGACATGTTTGTAGGTTGACACCTCTTTATATTTGTGCATCAGGACACTGTGGCGGTGTTTCTGAAGCACCCGTCGGTACGTGATGAGCCTGATCTGGAGGGCAGGACCGCCTTCATGTGGGCTGCTGGGAAGGGCAGTGATGATGTCATCAAAGTCATGCTGGAGCTTAAGCGAGATCTGGACATCAACATGGCCGACAAGTATGGAGGAACAGGTAAGTCTGAGTCAACCAAACTGAACATGGGCATGTAAACTTCAAAGAGAAATAAGTGAACTAATTAACTAAAGGAACGATTGAATGAAGGGATAGATAGATAGATAGATAGATAGATAGATAGATAATAGTATTATAAAGTACACAGAGCGCTTACAACCAAATACTAAACACTATATAAATGAAAACAGTATATTAGTACAAATATTACATAAAAATAATAAGTAAAGAACCTAAAATTAATAAAATTTAAAAAAAAAAAAATTTCATTTAAAAATACAATAAAATGCACACATACAATTATAAACAATGTATAGCCAAAAAAAAAAAGAAAATAAACAAATAACTGAAGAAATATATATAGTTTAGTACATTATATCTACATAATTCAAAATCTACATAAAACAAAGTTTCAAAATCTAAAAGTGCTTTACGTAAGACAGATAAAAATGATTAATTAGTACATAACAAAAAAGTAATTAAATAACAAAATAAATAAAAATAATAATCTACAATCTACAAATAAAGTAATCAGGAAAATAAAAAAATGCACACGTACAATGATAAAATGATCAGTGGTTAAAAAAAGACTAACTTTCAGGCTATCCAAGACAAATGTAATGAAAACAAAATTTAATAAAAGTGAATAAATTATAATAAAATAAACTGTGATTTTATTTTATTACATTGAGCATGTAGACTCCGCTGAAATTAATATCATAAGTCAATATGTTTAACAGCTCTTAAACATGTCAGTAAGCTTGGACGATAGGAAGAATAAACAGTACACGTGCTAATCATCTGATAAACGCTTGATAAGTTGGTTTGATAAGTTAACAGATATGAACTGAGTTGGCAGTTCTTTTGCTTTGTATTTACATGTGTATGTGTGTGTGTATGTGTGTGTGCGTGTGTGACTTTAGCACTGCATGCAGCTGCGCTCTCAGGCCATGTATCCACTGTGCGCTTGTTGCTGGAGAAAGGAGCCATGGTGGACCCTCTGGATGTGATGAAACACACTCCTCTGTTCCGCGCGTGTGAGATGGGCCACCGCGATGTCATTCTCACCCTTATCAAAGGTGCTTGTCTGCATGTGTGTAGGGATGTAGTGAAATCTTGATATCACAGTGTATAAGGAGATCTTATAAAATTTTACTCTCTTGTCACTGTTATGCTATAGTGATCCATCCTTGGTCCACGTATTTGTTCTTTCATTTTTGCAATAGAACATAACTATCTAGTATAGGTATATTAGAAGCTGGGAGAGAAAAAAAATAGAGCGTCTAAGAGTCTCAGAGGACTGGATTTTAAAATATGAGACCTGAAATGTGTATCTGTCATGGGAGGATGCTGGGAAGAAGGAAACTAATTTATTTCTAGTGGATTTAATAAGAATAATGTGTGTGTATGTGTGTTTGAGGTGGGGCACGTGTGGACTTGGTAGACACAGACGGTCATTCGGCGCTGCACTGGGCAGCGCTGGGCGGAAACGCAGAGGTGTGCGAGGTGCTGATGGAGAACGGGCTCGGACCAAACCTGCAGGATCATGCAGGCAGGACGCCGCTGCAGTGCGCTGCGTATGCAGGTTATATAAACTGCATGGCCCTGCTTATCCAACATGATGCTGATCCCAACATCCAGGATAAAGAGGTAGGGAACAAGCAAGAAATAAAACACTGGGGGATGAAAATAATCAACATCTGGTTGGTATGATGCTTCGCTGTTGCTTTGTATGTCCAGATGTGTTGTATTTCTCTAATACATTTTGCAGCATTTTGCCAATGATTACAATTTTTGATTTATTAATGAAAGACACGTCATTGTTTTTAACCGGTTATAGTTACATTTAACGTTCTGGAACGTCTACAAGACAATTTAGTTCTTGTTATCACTTACGTTATAACAGCTATGAACAGTCGTTCCAAGACAATCTCTCTTTTTTCTCCTGTCTCTTAACAGTAATAAAAACAAAACACAGATTTTCATATTATCAGGAAACCAGAAAACACAAAATCCTCTGTCCTGAAGACATTCGCATGTGGAAAAGTTACAAAGTGCTGACACTGGAGACTCCTTCCATAAGTGTTAAATAAACGTCTCCTTACAGGAACTTTGCCATATCAACTATTATACATTTTCCAACATGTTTAATAACACGTATTATTTTAATCCATTTTTTAGGCTTAGATTATATGGATTATGTGTCTGCCACACAAGTCTTTGTATAAGATATTACTAAAGAAATGATAATGTATATAATCTGTTATTTTCCTTCTGATCAAATTGATTGAGAATTCACAAGCACTGTGGTATAAAAAGACATTACCCATTATTTATAGAGTCCTGGAAAACAATGTTCTTACTTACTGAAAGTAGTACGAACCCTGATGCCTAACACACAGAGTCAATATTCAGTGTTAATCATTAAGAGACACATATTGAATAACATATTCTTAAATATCGAACATCACCTGTGTAAACCTTTGTGTTAGACTTTGATAAATCTTTGGATAAAAACACTTTTTTGTAACAGAATCAGACTTTCAGATACAAAAGATGATGTAGATTATCTTAATAAACTATGTGCGTGTGTGTTTGTGTGGTAAGGGGAGGACGGCGCTCCACTGGTCGTGTAATAATGGATATTTGGATGCTGTGAAACTTCTTTTGGGATGTGGAGCTTTTCCGAACCATATGGAGCATACAGAGGAGAGGTAATCCCCAGCACAGTGCTCACACATGCACACGTACTCGATATTATGCATATTACTGCTAAAATACTGTACACAAAATCCCACTAACACTGTATTTATCATAGTAAATATGTAGTGTCATAATATGTTATGTTTACATTTACAGCATTTTAGTATTATATTGTTATATCTTTTTGCACAATCTGTTACATATTACACTCAGTACACTTTATCCACACTAGAACTGTGTACTAGTCGGCAATGCACTGTCGTTTACTGTGCCTACTGTCCTATATACTGTACCAGCTGTATATAGTGGAAACATATACATATAACAGCAAAATGACTGACACCTTGGTACTTCATGATGCTGTGAATCATGAAGGGTACCAATAATTCTGTACTTGACTGTTAAGTCAGAAAACACAACAGAGGTGGCATGAATAATCCCGGAAATTGATTATTTTACAATGACAGCATGCCCCAAAATGATTATTCCTCTTATACCACATCAATTTGCCATTTATTACAAGTTGTAATTTATTAATGAATGCCATGCTTTTTTTAAAAAAAAAAAAAAAAAACTGTTTATAGTTATGTTTAATGATGTGAAACATCAAAAAAACAAGTTAGTTCCTGTTGTTACTTATTATTATTAGGTTATAGCTACTGTTAGCAGTCATTCCTTCACCATTTTCTCTCTCTTTTCAAGCTAATAATACAAAAAAAACCAGCTTGTCATTTTACCGAGACCTGGAAACCTGAAACCTGGAAAGAGCAAACTCTTCTGTCCTGAAGATTCCCATGGGAGCAAATTAACTGACTGTTATAACATTTTCATTTATCTATTTATTATTAGCCTTAGGTTACGTACATCATTTATACAAACCATACACATCCCTGTGCATGAGCTGTTACTATAGAAATAATAACGTATTTGAACGAGAGCATTAATATAACCAATTTGAACTACAGCTGGCACTATCTCAGAGCTGTGGTGAAATGGAAAATTAATCAACACTTTCTGACCAATCAGATTCAAGAATTGAACAGTGCTGTTGTATACTCTATGTTAATATATTACACAATCTGTATTAGTGTATAGTACAATTCACAAAGTAACAATGCAGTGTACTTCAGGAGTCCATGGAGAGGTTGGAAAAATGCTAGAATACTACACAAATTTTCTTGAAGAACAGGATGTTTTAGACAGAAATCCTTCATTAGCAAAGTGCTTCATTTGTTAATGTGTTATTGTGTCTTAATATTTTCTGTGTTATTTGTGGGGTCTTTTTTCCGCCGTAATTAGAAAGACTGTCCTGTGCTCATCGCAGGACTCTTACTCGCAATATGCTCATATTGAACATCCTTACAGCACACTTAGTATTGTTTGTCTTTACTCTTCTACACCTGTATATGGAGTGATTTATAATTCCACTATACGCTATCATCCAGAAGATGTTTCTTCCTCATATTGTCTCAGGAAGTTTTCTTGCCACTGTCCTCTCTGGCTTGATCATTAGTGATCTAAATTTACATTTGGATGTGCAATGTCAGTTTTCATGTTTTATGACTATTTTTATATTGTTAAAAGCTCTAAACAATTAAAATTGAATTGAATTATTTTTAAAACGATTTGATAAAATATAAAAAGGATTTATACTATATTATTTTATCAGTGTTATTATATGTCTTTACATACTATTAGACATAAATGGTCTTGCATTGGCTTCAATCACACTGTAATAAAAATATCCCAATCCCTAAATTAATCTATTATTAATATATAGGAAAAGACTTTTAATTAATTGAATGATTAATTATTTTATTAATCTACTGTATATATCTGAATGCATTATTTGATATTACATTGAATCTGGTAATATTGTAACAGACCCTGAAGTTAATCACAAATCTAATCCTAATTCCAAAAAATAATAAATCTATCCTGAATCCTGACCACTTATGCAAAATAGAGACCTTTTTTATTTTTCATTTCTTTTGAAAAACCACAATCTAAAATTAAATATATGCTCATATTTGCAGACCATACACAGTCAAGAAAACACACACCTATGATTTGTATACAGAACATGGAATGTATGATGCACATTGTTATTACAATCTCTGTATTGTAACTGTGTCTCTGTGTGTGTGTGTGTGTGTGTGTGTGTGTGTGTGTGTGTGTGTGCAGGTACACTCCTCTGGACTATGCCTTGCTGGGAGAACATCAGGAGGTGACACAGTTCCTTTTGGAGCACGGCGCTCTGTCCATCGCCGCCATCCAGGACATCGCCGCCTCGTCCATTCAGGCTTTGTACAAAGGCTATAAAGTGCGGCGAGCTTTCAAGGAGCGCAAGAACCTCTTAATGAGACACGAGCAGCTCCGTAAAGATGCAGCCAAGTAAGACACACACACACACACACACACACACCCATACACACATTGTCTTAATATCCTTGTTTTTTTATATAAAAGCTGCAGTTTTCATTGTGAGAACCAGATAAATGTCCCCACAAGGTCAAAACTGTCAGGTATTCCTATTCTTGTGGGGACATTTGGTCCCCATCAGGATATTGATACATGCCCACACACACACACACACGCACACACGCACTCACATACTCAGATCAGGCCCAGCTTTAGCCCTCATAGACCCAGCCATCACTTGATTTTATGGTGCTAGAATTGTAATTATCCTAGTAAACAATATTTCTAGAATTGATACCTGAAGAAATTTGTAAATCCTGTAAGTAAGAGATGGTGGTCATGGGAGATGGACTAAAACTGACATTTTTGCTTCATATTCACAAAGATTGGTCATCGGTCATTGTTTAACTTCATTCACCTTGCTACGAAGCCAAAATGATCTGAACATAATCACACGTGTAATATGATTTAAAAAAATTATTATTCATGTCCATTATAGGAATTACGCCAATCACATGCGGTGTAATATTGAAAAATTCATCTCGGTATTGCTAAGCTTCAGTCAAAAATTTCAAACGAGTCATTTTCATGCAAATAAAATATAAAGGTTAAGAGGACGTGACAATTGTTTTAGCTACATTTCAATTTGCGAAGGAGCGCAACGAATAATCAGATTACTGTCTGACGGGATTGTAGACTGATTAACATAATGGATGGTTTTGTATATGAATACTGCATCAGGCAGATTAACATGTGCATATTTGCTAGGGCTCATTTATCTGGCTGTCTGATTTGCAGTGTGATTAAACAACACCATCAGCTTCTTACTGCCAGTAGAGAGAAAGTGAGAGAGAGAGAGAGAGTGAGAGAGAGAGAGAGAGAAAAAAGGGAGATTTGCTCTCCTATTAATTGGGCAGTGTTCAGCTGCTTCACATGGCATTTAGAATCTGTCAGCCTACAGGATGAATGAATACACACACATGCACACACTTACAAATATTCTGTCTAAACACACACACACACACGAAAACACACATGTACACTTGCAAGCATGCTGTCTTCAGTATCTCTTTCAAGGAACATGCTGTATCCATAATCTAAAGCATTTTTCTTTCTCCTTTTCTGCCTTCTCTTTTCTTATATGTTATTTGATTTATGCAGAAGAAAATATGTTGAATGTTTTAAAATTAATAACTTCTTTCAGGTATTAAGGTAGAAGTGCATGTAGAAGTGCCTTAAATCCAATTTTTTCCCTCATTTTTTCCTTTGAATTGTAAACTGCAAAAAATTAAATCTGACATTTTCAGTTTAGATTTGGGCCACTTTGATATGAGAGACGTGCTGTTACAGGATGTCCTGCAGTGTTTTATTCCTCTTCAACCACAGCAATTTGCCAACGTTTACAGTTTTTAGCTTATTAATGAACAACACATCATACCTTTTAACCATTTTTTAGTTACATTTAACGTTAGCTCCTGTTATCACTTATGTTATAGCAGCTATAAACAGTTGTTCCCTCACCAGCCTCATCTTTTTTTTCCTGTCTTGAGGTTACTAAGACAAAAAAAAAAAAAAAAAAAAGAAAGCTGCAAAGTCTTCAATCTTGCAAACGTTCCCTTGGTGGAAAATGTTAAATGTCTCCTTATAGAAAGTATCCATATCAACACTTGTATATTTTTCTTTGTTATCACGTTTTTTTTTATTTGTTTATTATTAGTGTTAGATTATGTGGCACGTCCATCATACAAGTCCCTGTGAATGAGTTAATATATAGAAACGGTAATATATTAATGTATGCAAGGGGATTAATATAATTTGATTTTCCGGTGAAATTATTATCAGAGCTGCAGTTATAGAAAATTAATCAACACCTTCTGACCAATCAGAATTGAGAATTCAACTATGTGGCAAAGTAAGCCATAATTTAAGAAACTCTTAGTATTTTGAGATACTGAGGCATCAGTATACTATCTCATTACTAAGACTATTTTTTTTCTTTAAATTCTATTAATATGAATTAATTTGTGCACATTGATCTGATGTTCCCATGTATTCATAGGAAGAGGGAAGAGGAGCGCAGACGTGAGGCTGAACAGCAGCTCTCATTGGCTGGAACACAGCATCATCAGATCTCATTGGTCCAAGTTGGTAGTGAGAGGCTGCCGTTGGTTGCTATAGAACTCAGCGGCGAGATTAAAGACATCAAGCCTAAAGGTCACAAACATCGAAGATCATCAAAGGCGCATCGTAGCCAATCGCACGACAGGACTGAGAAAAAGCCAAAAGAGCCAGGTGAATTGATGGGACGCATTATGCTAAAAATATATTTAGCTTTGTTTCTGAATTTTAACCATATTAAAATTTGAAACCTGCTTTTTTTTTTTTTTTTTTTTTTTGAAGAGCACAGGGCTGAAACTCCAGACGCCCCTCAGCTGTCTGCTTTAAACCTGCCCATGACCTCTCAGAGCCCCAACAGATCAGACACAAGGACAGATGTGTGTGTGAGTGGTGTGTATGCACCTGAGGAGTGTGTAGCCAGACCAGAGCGTCATTCTCCAGCAGGTTCCAGCAGGCCGGGCAGTGCCAGACACACACACCCTGCTCATTCGAGACCCAGGACTTCAGGTCGCACTCCAGGTTGGGCTTCTTTGATGATACTCTATCTAATGTTAGGTTGTTTAATCTATCGATTGATATTTTATTTTGAAATCATTTATTATATGTAATAATCTACAACTGGTCCATTCCCTATTGAGTGGGTGTGTGTGAGATGCATTATTCTCGTGTAACAAGATGTGTTTGAAGTGTTTAATCAATCAATATTGAGAATCTTAAAGCGCTGGTTTAGCATTCCCAAAAGATGTTGTGATTGTTCTTGTTGTTCGATTTATTTTCTGCCATAATCCAACACGGAAACCAACTCTAAACCAGAGTCTAAGACAAGCCATCCAGCTGTGGCATCCCTTCCTGCAGCTGTCAGTCAATCCAGCAGCTTCGTCTCAGTTCCGATCCAAGCAGGACAGGAGAAGAGCAGAACGAGGGAGCCACGGGCTGAGGGAGAAAAGGAGAAGCCATCTAGGCCAAAGAGAGAGAAGGCGCGTAGGACTGAGAAAGAGGAGGAGAAGTGCTCGAGGACTGAGAGAGAAGCAGAAAGATTTTCAGAAAGAGAAAGAGAGAGAGGTTGGTGCAAAGAGGTCGAAAAAGGAAAACGAATGGAAAAAGAGAAGGAGCACAGAAGAAAGAGTCTCCACAGAAGGAATCAAGCAGCGAGAGTGATACAGACAGCGTGGAGGAGGTACTAACATTTTATTTCCATATTTGTTTATATACAATCTGTCTATAAACTTTAATGAAAGTTAAACAGTGTCAGTTGAAAGATCTAACACAGAAAAATAACACTGGATGGAGACGGTGGGTATAATGTTAGTGCCCATATGTCGCCCACATGTGGCCGCTCTAACTGTGGTCTGGCACCCTGCCCACCTGCACACTAACACTTCACTGGGGAGTTTTTGGCTTGGCATGGCGTGTGTGAGTGTGTGTGTGTGTGTGGAATATAGTTTGGTTAAGAGTGGCTAAAAGTTCATGCTGCTGAGCTAAGCTGTACTTTGCTAATGGCTTTATCAAAATAATGGGTTACAGAGACTCCCTTAATAACACAAAAACACACATGCACTCTTAAAAAAAAAGCTGGGTTTCTTTGATGAACACTAGGGATGTTGCGGTAAACTGTGTACCATGCTATTAAGTCGTTTTGACTATTGCACCATAAACAGCTGAAATTTCATTCAGACGTTTTCATTGTTCATGGGCCAAAAAAATGCAGCCTGTCTGTCACTTAATTTATCATCCGACTAGACATTCACTATTGATAAGGTGTATAACTTAAGGGTATGATGTACATATGCATTATACTTGTGGAACTCTGCGTGCTTTAACTGTTAATGTATGAATTTGTAAGGCTGTAAACTCAGTGTTTCCTAATTGAGTACTAGAGCTGCTTTTGATTTTAACGGCTCAGACACAAAGTTGCCACATCAACATTAGCTTTAATTTGCAGACAGTAGCATTGTCTGGGTAACCTATTGTGCCGCTGAACCAGAATCAACACAGACAACAATGTGCTCATTTCCAGTTAAGGCCCACATTGCGCCTGAACCTGGTATAGACATGAATGTAAAACTAACAATGGCTGGTGTTAAAATGATGTCTGTAGTCCTGATCTTGATTGCTCAAAAAAACAAATGTATTGAAATTGGCTAATCCATAGACAATATACAATGTTGCTGCATTGCCTATTTGACTTTTTCTCTCCAGCAGATTTAGTTCAGTCTTTACTTTCCAATCTCTCCATATTTTAGAATATCACCAATTTGATGAATCAAAATACATTAAAAAGATTACCCCTGGGCATCCCACTCCTGTTATATCCACAGACCCCAGAAGTCTGTCATGCAAACTCTGTGAGTAGAGTTTGAAACTATTAAGTTGACTGAATACTAAGTCCTGCGCATGTCATTTAAAGCTCTACATGGTTTTGCTCTGCTGTATCTTGCTGATCTCTTGAAACAGTACAGTCCATCCTTGGCAGTTCACTCAGCTGAGGCAGGCATGTTGTTAGCTCCGAGGATCAGTCACAGGTCAGCCAGTGGAAGATATCTTTCTTAGATTGCTCCTACACTCCAGAGAATGTCAGGAATGCCAGCTCAATGGGTGCTTTTAAATCCAGATTATACAACAGTTAGTTCCACTAATTTGATTGGACAAGCGGCATTCCGAGTGTGCTGATATTTAGTATAACAACACTGGGACATTTCACTGTTTGTATCACTCCGCTTGTCTGTGTTCGCTACTTAAAATTCTAATTCTACTAATAGTTCGTTACATTGAAACCGTTACTACAGTTACTACGGGATGTCAGTCAGTCTGTGCGTTGGCATGGCAACACGCAACACTCTATCCAGCTGTGGCTTCTTTGGGAACTATTTTCGTTGAAGGAGCAAAAATTAACAAAATATTTGGTCATATTGTGTCTGAAATGTCAGTTGCTTGATGAATTGGCAGTTGCTCACAGTTGTGCTGTTGCACTGAATATCAGCACGGCTGTGATTACCTGCAGCTGAATCACAGCCTGATGTTCAGTACAACAGCACTCTGGCTTGTGCGATATCGCTTAATTATATTATAGCTCAGTTATATTTTTTTCTTTACATCACTCCTAAACCTTAGGCGTGATATACAAAAACAGTATAGTAGAGAACTTTAGAACATATACATTCTGATTGTGTTCTCTCTATAAATTCCCTTTTTCAGAATGTGCGTAAGAGCAGAGATTCAGTTTTAACAGACTTATACTGATTTTCAAAACCCTGTTGTCCAGGTTCTGTGTTCGGAGACGCCTGAAAGAACTGTTGTGTGGAAACATTAAAAAGCCTGAGCCTGCAGAAGTCACTGCTCTTCTGATTCAGTTTTTATGGGAGCGACCACTCCACATGGATAACACTCGCCAGAAAGCCATTTCTAGAGCACAGTCACCTCCTGCTAAAGCTGCAGCAAAGAAAAGCTCTGTGCTACAAAGTATTTATGGTGAGTATAAGCATAAATCTAAAACTCTATAAAATCATCGAATTAAGTTATTCTATGAATGTAGTGGGTTAAAATTTAAAAAATGGCTAATGACTAGCTGGAGTTAGAGTAAGAGTCTGTAATTTCACCCTCTCTGGTAGAACAGTGGTATTACAATTTACTTGCGAAAGGACATTTTGTAACATGGGCTGTGTTGCATCCTTCTCCACCATGCGGATTAATCTGAAGGCTGCAAACATCAACTAATAAACATTCAATGCGAATTCAAGACCGCGTCCCAAATCACATTCTACAGACTAAAGAGGATCCCTAAATAATAGCTATCAACACCACTGATGTACTGACAAACTCATTATAAAGCACTTTGGGAAAACTTTCATCTGTGCAGAGCAGACGTTCCCCAGGAATGGAGTTTAGAACCCCTGCCCTAGATTATCCATTATTCTAATGGGAACCTACGTTTCAGTTTTTCTTCCCTTTTTATGTATTTTCCTTATGTAAAAAAAACTCCAAGCAGTGAAATAAATATAAAATTTAGCATTCGAACATAAACTCAAATGCAGTCAATGACTAGTGTCTAGCTCAGTGTGAAAAAATAAAATGTCTTTACAGTAGCATCAAAATGTCTTGTATAAAAATTTCACCGTGCATGAAAATGATTCAGGAATGCTCTATTTAAAAGTGAGACATTTTAGCTGTTTCAGAAATTGAAATATATGTATAATGTATTGAGTATCTGTTTACTTCTTGGTAATACAGGGTTGCTTTATGCTACATTGTTTGCTTTATGCTACATTGTTGTCACAACTAAAGCCTGATACTGATGCAATAACACCATCAAATATATATTACTTCCTCTACTGCTTAAAGTAAAGTAATAAACTTTTTAGACTTGCCAAAAACTGTGATTATATTAAGTAAGAAAAAACACTTGGTGTTATAGGAAAATAATCAATGACAGCATGGACTGATGTGGCCTGATGCAAAGCAGACTTACTGGTACCCGACCAGAAGTCGATTATTTTCCAATAACAGCATGTCCAGTAGTGTTTTTTTTTTTTTCCCAATTTATGATTCTCGTCTATTACATGACAGCTACCAAAGCCTAAAACATGCTTCCTCCGTGAAACATGAAACTAGTCTACCAGGTCTTTTCTAACTGCTCCTCATGCTGTGTGACCATAACACGCTATCTGCCCTCTTCCACATACATGAGCTCACAGACACCCACGATTGGCTAGTGTCACTGTAATTGACAGGGGAGAGAGAGTACGCCTCCCACCTGGAGAGCAAGTCCAATTTTGTCACTGGTCACAAAGCTTTGACACTGGAGACTCCTTCTAAAAATGTTAAATAAATAAACATTTCCTGACAGAAAATTTCACTAAATTAAGAATTACGTTTGTTTTTATTCATTTATATGGAGCAACTGTTTATATGGAGCAACTGTTTATATGGAGCAACTGTACAGGTTCTTGTGTAAATTGTTAAAATGATAACATATTTGACGGAGTGCATTAATAGATCAGAATTTCGTAGTGCTTTGGTATAAATCTAATTATTTTTCTGAAACTGACATTTGAACCCTACTTAATTGCTTATTAGACAGGATGCTACAATTCTGCTAAGAGTACTTGGATAATGTTTTAATAAATAACTTGTCCTGCTCTCCTGCTCTAAGCACTTTCATATAAACCTTTTTAGGTGCAGTCTAATTCCTACACGCACCATAAATAGCAGCCCAGGTGTCATAATTTTAGGCGACATTCCTCCATTTCATAATCTCAAACACGCTTTCATATCATGAGATAAGCTGCAGTTTCGACCCAGTGTAACGCAACCGACCTTCAAAGACATGAACAGGTGATGATGGCTGAGCAAGGTAGAGACACACACATACACACACATACACACACATACACACCTCCCTGACAGTTGCGCCGCTTTGAAAAGTTCAGCGCTGTCAGGTGGAATGTCGAGCTGTCTCCTTGTGCACACACACACCACCTTCTGCAACTCTGCTTCTCAGTCAAATTGGACACACACACACATACACACACACACACACACACACTCCCGCAGCCTGAATCTGAACCTTGTCTATTCTTCTCTGTGCTGCATCACAAATGTGTAAGTGCATTTGTAAGAGGTGATGTTTTTGAAAATTTAATCAGAAGTATGAACTTTATGTACAGGAGGAGCCCAAGCCAAAAGGGGGCGCGCTCTGAGAGCTGTGTCTGCCCTCAACACACTCAGCCAGAGTCAACTACTGCACGACCTGTCACTTAAGCCCACCAAACAAAGTAAGTGTGAAACAAATACCCAACAAAGTGTATAAAATTCTACAATTCTACTGCACACTTTACAACAAGCAAATTCATCTAGTGATGCACTGAAATTTCCACCACTAAAAATCACCTTCTGCTTCTGGGAAAGAGGATTCTGACTCTCTCTCTCTCTCTCTCTCTCTCTCTCTATATATATATATATATATATATATATATATATGATAGTTTTATAGTTTGTATTGTTTTATTTATTGACAGCTCACTTTTGTGATGTACTGTCCTATTAAAAAGACTGATGTGTCAATAATAATTTTCTAATATTTTCTATTTTATATGTTTCTAATATATATTTTTTTCAATTTTCTAATTTAAAAGCAAGATTTTTAAAAAAAGAGCAAAAAAAGAGCTAATTTTAAGTTTTCGTCCAAAGTGTTCTGAATTTCAGCCGAGAATTTTCATTTCCGTCCATTGCTAAATCAAACCAATCAGATTCTATTGACTCTGAGGATATTGTAATGAAGCCAGATTCATTACAAGAGTCCTAGGATAAGCACAGGACTTTTTATGATTCCAGCAGCAGTTCTTAGGTACAAGTCTACAGTATCCAGATAAGATTACACGATTCACTGAAGAAAGGGTGAGACTTGGCCCACAAACTGTTTTTGCGAAGTGCAGATCTTTAGGTCATCCATGTGGGACCATCCACAACAGCAGAAAGTGAGTCAAAAGTGCAGAAACTCCAAGCAGAAGTAGAGCGTCAGGATGAATCAGGCAGGTCTGGAAGGTGAAAGGAGACGGAGCCCATCTGCAAACTTGCGACATCACGTTTACTTGCCACTAACTTCCTCAAACTTCCTTGAAACCTGACCTACAGTGCGTTCAGAAAGTATTCAGACCCCTTCATTTATTTCACATTTTGTTATGTTGCAGCCTTATGCTAAAATGCTTTAAATTATTTTTTCAATCTACACTCCATACCCCATAATCTCAATGTGAAAACCAGTTTTGCGATAACGCTGCAAATTTACTATAAAGAAAAAACTGAAATATCACATTGACATAAGTATTCAGACCCTTTGCTATGACACTTGAAATTTAGCTCAGGTGCATCCCATTTCTCTGGATCATCTTTAAGATGTTTCTACACTTTAACTGGAGTCCACCTGTGGCAAATTCAGTTAATTGGACATGATTTGGAAAGGCACACACGTGTCTATATGAGGTCTACCAGCTGAAAATGCAGAGCAGAGAAAAGTGGCCTTCATAATTCTTAAATGGAGGAAGTTTGGAACAACCAGGACTCTTCCTAGAGCTGGCCGCCCAGTTAAACCTAGCAAACTGGTTAGAAGGGCCTTGGTAAGAGAGGTGACCAAGAACCCGATGGTCACTCTGGTTGAGCTCCAGAGATGGAGATGTGTGGAGATGGGAGAAACTTGCAGAAGGTCAACCATCACTGCAACATCACATATCACCTCACATGTACATCTTATAGGGACACATTGCCACATTGTTCATTGCCATAAACTTTTTTTTTTGCTTCAAAGTAAATCATCTCAGAGTGAATAGTCCATCTGGTGTTCCATTAAAAATTGGGATTTTTTTTAAGCAAATGCAAATGCTTTTCATCATATCAGTTTAGAAGATGCCTACACATGGCTGCTTCAAAGTGTCAAAGTGAGAGCTTTAGACTTAGACTTTAGACTGGACCGTAGTCTGGGCCCACAGGCAGTCCTGGGACTGCATACACACTGTCAGAAACAAAAGGTACCAATCTGTACTTTTCCGTGTCGCTGGGGTGGTAGAATCAAGGACAAATAGGCCCCACATGGACAGCCTGAAGATCACTGAGATTACTGAGGATGGTACCACTTAAAAACCATGAAGATGGCTTTGGACCACAATTCATATGAACAGTTATGCTACGATGGCTTAGGACTACAAATGCTATGATAGCTTTAGGACTGCAATTGCCACGAACAGTTTGGCACTCAAGTCTCCATCACTGAACAGTGGATATAAATAGAATTTTGTTGTAAAAAGAATTTCTGTAAAGCTGCTTTGTGACAATGTCCATTGTTAAAAGCACTATACGAATAAAACTGAATTTGAAATATTTTCTACCTTTGGGAAGGTGCATGTGATGTCATTTACTTAGAGTAAAGCTTTAAAAGTACAGGAGTGGTCCTTAAGGTCCAATTATGCACCTTAAATCTTAAAAATATGTACTGTATGCTATATTTATAGTTTTCTATAATTTCTAGGTGAAAAGTTCTAAATACTAAAGTTACAAAGATGTACCCTTGATGGTACCACCCAAGCGACAAGGAAAAGTAAAGAATGGTACCTTTATTTGTGAGAGTGCATTTGACAATATCTATAGCAGGATCTGAAGAATGTTAGCATTGAAATAGTGCTGAAACGTCTGTGTTTTGTGTTTAAATATGGTGTGTGTGTGTGTGTGTGTGTGTGTTTCCTCAGTGAGTGGCGTGGAGTGTGTGCACTTACTAGACTCTCTGAGTCAAGCCAAGCAGTATTCCTATCACCTGCGTCCTCAGAGTGCCAGCAGCCAGAGCAGAACCAAAGACTGAGAGCACCTCAGCACACGTTCTAGTTCATACCCAATGACTGAACCATACACACTAAACAGCTTCATCGAGAGAAACCAACAGACAGAAACCTGACACACACTGTAATCTGCTTATTTATATATTTGTGTCCGGAAACTGACGGGGTCCGGGAACCTAAAAGACACCAGTGAGGTACAGAAGGATGTCATGACAACCACACAGGTCAAAGTTTAAGCCCACAAACAAACATATGCATGAGATGACCTTTTATCCTGTCATCAACTGGTTATGCACCTGTCATATGGGTGACATACACCTGACATAACAAGGCTACCTGCATAGGAGTGCTTAATGCATGCTAAGAAAATATGATGCAATCTGGATACACGTACAAATGCAAGATTTTCACCAGAACAAACATTGTGCTGATTTCTTTGTCCACAAGATAGTTTTTCATAATTGTTTCTACGTTAAAATTGTAAGGCTCCTGTAGAATGTCATTCGACTGATCAGTCTGATCTTGGTTTCATGCTTACTGAGAGCCAAAAAAAACCATTTACTATTGTGTTCTTTACTTTTAAATACAGACGGGTGACAAATTAAAGGATAAAGCAGTGGTTCGGTCATGCTGTGGGAGCCATTTAGCAGCAGAGTATAAATGCACACTTCTCTGTCCAATCATGTTTACATATTCTGTTTTTGTCATTGACTTTTTTTAAGCGAGCCATGTTGTCAGCTCAGTAATTAGTCCAGAGAGGGTGAACAAATGCACATAATTGGCTTGCAACAGAGAATAAGCTACAGAACCTGCAATGATTCTCAGCCATTTTTTTTGTACGTTTTTCACGTCGAGGTCTTGGTTCAAATCGGCTGAAATACTTTGCTAGCCACAATCTGCCAGTTGATACCCCCTGAATTAGAGGGACATTAACTGCAAATTAAAGCATGTACAAAGTTCTTCTGACTGATCACCTTTGTCCTATGGTGAAACATTTTGATCTTGGTGGGCGTGGTCTCATCCAGGGTGACTCCGCCCCATCCATGGGGCATGAGAGCTCACTGAATGGTTGGACGACGCTACTGATCGGAAATTTACCAAGCTGCCTCTGTTGGGTCCTTGAGCAAGACCCTTAATCCTCAAATGCTCAGTTGTATCCTGTCTCAATTGTGAGTCGCTTTGGATAAAAGCGTCAGCCAAATGAGGTA
The DNA here is from genome assembly GCF_027358585.1 of Pangasianodon hypophthalmus. Classification (NCBI taxonomy): domain Eukaryota; kingdom Metazoa; phylum Chordata; class Actinopteri; order Siluriformes; family Pangasiidae; genus Pangasianodon; species Pangasianodon hypophthalmus. The sequence continues at coordinate 7,395,043 of NC_069731.1, read as the reverse complement.
AATGTAAACGTATGCGTTATGGCCTTCACGGTCACCAGATCTCAACCCAGTTGAAAACTTATGGGAGATTTTGGAACGATGTGTTAGTCAGTACTCTCCATCACCATCATTAAAACACTAATTGAGGGAATATCTTTTGGAAGGTTGTTGTTCAGCCCTGCAGTATATTTCCAGAGACTTGTAGAATCTATACCAGAAAGCTGTTCTGGCAGCTTGTGGTGGCTCAACACCTTATTAACATACTTTGTTGGTTTTTTCTTTAATTTGTCCCCCTTCTGTATGCATGTATTATATATTCTATATAATTATATAACCTGTAGATAGATCACAATGTATACGCCATCTACACATTCATATTTGTATCAACTGACATTATTTATTCTACAGCTTTTATCATCGTTTTTTGATACATACGGCTTTGTAAAATCTTTTTATACTGTTGGCATTTCACTGTTGTGTCATAATGCTGAAAGATGCCTCACGATGCATGTTGTGAAGTTTTGCTGCACAGCAGCTGCCAGTGTTTTAACTTTAGGCTTCCACCACAAAGACCTCCGGGGCTTTAGGGTTAAGCTGAGAAATGCGTTAATTACAGAAGTAAATGAAAGGCCTGCAATGTCAGACTGTAGCCACAGGCTGAATTCCCCACTAACAGATGTGCCCGATTCCCCGAGTTATCAATTTCCAAATAGTTTTGATGTTTCCATTTGGTCGTAAAAAATTTCAGTAGCCTTCTTGTAGCAATTACTGAATTTTTTTACCAAATCATTGCAGCGTTTGAACACTTCTGATCATCATTAATGAAGAACTCATGGTACGTCGGTTGTCGAGTGGTTGCTAAGCAGGCATCATTAGCACTTTCCTTGTGTATTTCTATTGTATCCTGTACATGTAAACATGGCTTTACTGTTGTGCTAATAAACAGAAAGAAATCAAGAACACTTTGATTCATTAATTATCCCAACATGTTTATTTTTTCCTCGTAGTCTATAAAAGCAACATTTGTGAACATGGAAAGAGGAAGAAGGTGAGAGGAAAGCAGAGAGGTGAAGATAGCTCAGGAGATTAGTAAATATCCCTCATGGCCATGTTGGCACGGTGACTCGACAGCGTCACGCTGTAGCAGTACAGCAGGTCTGTTAGCCACTGCTCTCGGGTCTCACCACCGTGGTAGCGCTGTCAAAACACACAAACACACACAGAGCAGCAAGTGAATTACATTCAGGTTTTATTGCATTCCATTCATTTTCTATGCATGCGCGCAACATAGAGCTACGATTTCAGCAACGGCGGCAAGCAACTAAGCGACAGTGTGACATTTAAACTGAGATTCTCAACTCTATGCAAATTAGGTATGACAGTAAACAACAAACCCAAACAATTAGCTCGATTAATTCCTTGGGGTAAATCCTAAGTTTAAATAATTAGCTATTATTGTTTCTCGCTGGAACTACAAAAAAACAAAACAAAACAAAAACACTGACAATGCATACCCACAAGCGACAAAAACAGCAGTCGCTTCACAGACCCACAACAGATAAACTACAAGCGAGATGAGCAACTTGTCACTTGTTAATGAGAACGTAGTGTAAGGGAGATTCACAAATTTGTTAAAGAGCCAAAAATTGGAAAATAATAAGCAGTGAAAGGGAATAGTGATAAGAATTTTGTTAAAATAAATAACATAGACTATGTGGCCAAAAGTTTGTGAACACCTGATCATCACACCCATAAGTGCTTCTTCCCCAAACTGTTGCCCCAATGTTGAAGTGCACAATTGTATAG